>NC_091576.1:13063261-13099685 GCF_042767895.1 Penaeus vannamei
CACACACACACACAATACCACACACACACACAATACCACACACACACACACAATACCACACACACACACACACACACACACACACACACACACACACACACACACACACACACACACACACAATACCACACACACACACACAATACCACACACACACACACAATACCACACACACACACAATACCACACACACACACAATTCCACACACACACACACACAATACCACACACACACACACACAATACCACACACACACACACAATACCACACACACACACACACACACACACACACACACACACACACACACACACACACACACACACACACACACACACACACAATACCACACACACACACACACACACACACACAATACCACACACACACACACACACACACACAATACCACACACACACACACACACAATACCACACACACACACACACACAATACCACACACACACACACAATACCACACAATACCACACATACACACAATACCACACACACACACACACAACACCACACACACACACAATACCACACACACACACAATACCACACACACACACACACAATACCACACACACACACAATACCACACACACACACAATACCACACACACACACAATACCACACACACACACAATACCACACACACACACAATACCACACACACACACACACAACCGCATAACCACAAACATGCATATGAGCACAAACATGTGCGCGAGCACATAGACACACACACACACACACACACACACACACACACACACACACACACACACACACACACACACACACAATACCACACACACTCAATACCACACACACACACAATACCACACACACACACAATACCACACACACACACAATACCACACACACACACACAATACCACACACACACACACAATACCACACACACACACACACAATACCACACACACACACACAATACCACACACACACACACAATACCACACACACACACACAATACCACACACACACACACAATACCACACACACACACACAATACCACACACACACACACACACAATACCACACACACACACACAATACCACACATACACACACAATACCACGCGCACACACACAATACCACACACACACACAATACCACACACACACACACAATACCACACACACACACACACAATACCACACACACACACACACACACACACAATACCACACACACACACACACAATACCACACACACACACACACACACACACAATACCACACACACACACACACACACACACACACACACACACACACACACACACACACACACACACACACACACACACACACACACACACACACCTACAAAACCACACACATGCATACAAGCACAAACATACGCATGCACACACACAAACAAACAACCACACACATTTATACATGTATATTAAAGAAGCAAAGACAAAAAGAAGGAGGGCAAGAGAAGGAAAGATGCAAAGAGAAAGATAGAATGGGAGAGAATGAGAGAGGGCATGCCTGACAGATCAAAGGAACAGTGAGAGTGTGAGGTCAAGTTCATTCATAAAAATGTAAGTGAGGTTTTCTTCAGCTAGCCTTTTTTATATGCTAGTTTTGTAATTATGTATTATAAGTATGAACATTAGTAGTAATGTTTTGATATAATTTTGTAAAGTAGTTGTATGTATTGTTTATTTATGTAGCTGTAATTGTTCAGTTAGTTTTGTTTGACAACTCAGTTAAGTACTTTCTGTTTTAAAACTTGACTGTTTGCAAGAGTTAGTTTTTGGTGCTGTAGTTTTGCTCAGCTGTATTGCCTTGGACCAGAGTGTGGGTCGCAAGTGGTCCAAACTGATAGTGGTCACCAAGCCAAGTGAGAAGACCATAGCTGAGAGAGACCGCGTCGTATCTGAGAAAGTTTCGCGCAAGACTGTACCCATTGTCGACCCCGACACTGGGATTGTGAGCGTGCAGACCACGGAGACCGTTGAGCGGATCATAGAGCGTGAGGTGACCTTCACACACCGGTGATAGTTGAAGCTCAGTGTAGGGCTAAGAGGAGAGAGAGTTCTTAGGAACTAGGACTGGATGCACCTTGTCAAGGCTTGCCAACTGAAGGTCATAGTGTTCTAACAGTATGAGCTTCATAGACCTTGGTTATTAGTGCCCTGAATGCCTAGTCACCTGAGTGAGGCAGCTGGAGATGGTAGTCATTATCCAAGCCTAAATGCAAATATCAGTGCAAAAGTAGGCTGATAATGTTAGAATCAGCAGCTGACCCACTGAAATCTTTTCCTCTGCTCATTGATGAAAAACAAAGTTTGATTGTGGATTAGATCTTTTCCTGATTTCCTGCTACTTCTCAATGTAATTCAGTTAGTAACACCCTCTTCCTGTTTGTGAAAGTTATTTCAGACACTTGTATTTAAGTAAGATCAAAGAGCAGATGGGAAAGGCCTCTCCAACTAGCCCTTAGAACTGAGGTTGCGTGCTTGGGAATGATTATTTAAAGGCATATTGTAGCCCCACTCTTTTTTTATACATCTTCTTAAGCCTGCGTCCAGTTGCCAAGTTGTTGTTTTTTTCACCTGGTAGCAAGACTAGAAGCAGCTGTTCCTCTTCCACCTGCAACTGTAGACTGTGATGAAGGCTGGACAACCACATCACCCTCAATAGCTGCTTGCCAGCACCCTCCAACTGTGGCACCAACAGATCTTACAGTATATGTATATAAAGGACCTAAGAGTTCTATGATAGTGCCTTGGTCAAGTGCATTTACCACAGATCTGTGGGCTGCTGCCACATAACATCTGTGTTCTGGCCGCTGCACTCTCCTCTAAATCACAGACTCTGGGACATAAACCTCTTCAGCTGTTATGTTGCCAATCCGCCACCAGCACTCCAGCAAGCTGAGCCAGTGTCATGGCTCTCTGCCCCATTGGGATGTTGGCGGGGATGCTTGTTGGGGCGGTCTGCAATTTTAAAAAACGAATTGTCTCTTCAGAATCTTAAATTGTTTTAATTAAAGTAAAATTTTTTTATATACAACAGGAATGATAAATTGGACTACTAATGAACCTGGTTATACATCGAATAAGATGAGAATCTGGTAAACTATCGGTTTAAAATGAGTTGCTCCAATGACTTGTATTTTGACCAATGTAGGCTGCATCATTTACATAACCACATGTGCATGTGTACATTTTGTGTCATACAACATATTAGTGTTATATATAGCAGAACAGCTTATAATGTGAAGGGAGAGCAGAACAAGATATTTTAATCAGATACTGAAGTGACAATGTTTGTCAACCAGCAGCTTCAGTTTTTTTGACAACTGATGTAATCCCACCATTGCTATGTATATGCACATGAAATTTACACTAACAAATCTTTATTTGCCTTCTTTTTTCTGTATTTCCTCTTTGTTAAAGTAGCTTGTACTTTACTAAATTTTCTCATAATGTAGTGCCATTTTGTTTATTCTGAAACTTATCTCCTTTATTTCTTGCTGGTTAAGATCACTTTGTCTTTGTATTTTTGCCTTTGAATCACAATGTATTTTCTGTATATTGTACTGCTGTTTAATTAAATCTTTTCACCCCATTTCTGTCTGCACTTTGTGAGTGATATTTCTGTGTCTTTTTCAGGTTTCTCTGTAATGCCACTATTGTTATGTACAGTCACTGCATTTGTCTCTTCCTTACTGTTTTTCACTAGGTTTTATCTTGAATTTTAAAGTATTTTTTATTTTATGATTTGTCAGAACTTCCGAAACTTCTAAATATTATGTTTTCATTAATCATGTGTTTGTTTATTTCGACAATATTCATCTTCAAGATTTCTTGGCAAACCCTTAGTTTTTCCTTTCTTTTGTTTTTGAAATTATTTTGATTGATAGAATATTGTTAAAAGTTATTGTTTGATAATTAAAACTAAAGCTGATGAGTTTAACTGTAATTAAAGACGCATTTTATTTTTACATCTTCAGTTTGATAATGAAAATCAAAACCTTTTGAGAAATAGTTATACTAGTAACACATGGAATAAACCAAAATATGCAAAGTAGTACCCTAAGCAAGATGCTGTGAATATTTAAGAAAAAGTCATATGCAATTATAATAAGCAGATGTTTATTCATTCACAAATAAATTTCCACTGCTGATTCATTAACATTTAAAGCATTAATTGAGGGAATGGCATTATTATGTGAACTGTTCATCAGATTTATTCCATATACATTGCCTGTTTTCTGATAGCAAGTATTTTCTGTTTTTGTACATTATTTTTTCTGTTTGCTAAATTTTATTTTTTTAAATTTTTATTTTTTATTTTTTATTTTTATTTTTAAAATATTTTGATGTAATGTTGCTATGCTATCTAACCTACTGGTTCCTAGAAATGTATATCTATCTGTAGTTCATATTATAATATAAAAGTGTTAAATAGTTCTGTATATCCTTTATGCAAAAAAACGGCTCAAGAACAGGTCTGAAACTAGATCTGATTGTATGGCTTTTTGAATTATGTTTGTGAATATGTATTTTTTATATTTTAAAGTACTGTATTTAGTAACTAGTATTTCATAAAACTGTTAGTTTGTCTTTTTTACTTGTTTTGCATGTTTGTAAGTATAGTTTATTGTTATTTCCATGTGAATAAATGCAGAGCGTAACTAAATAATTAATAGTTTAGAGATAGAATAGATTAATATCTTCTGAGCTTGTAGTTGTCATTTTTCCCTGCTTAAAACAATAAAAAAGCCGCTTATTTAGAATCAGTGCTCTAAAAGGTTTGAAAGTCGGTGAACAGGCTGTAGATTTGGCGCATTATAGTTTTCATAATCGTAGTACATTTGCTGTAGTATTAGAATAACATACACTTCCATATGAAGTATCAAGAAGATAATCTATTCATTAACAGAATAGAAACTGATTGCTTAGAATTTCATTTGATTTTTTCTTGTTATGCATTGTATTTATTGCTCAGTGATTTTGTTTGTAAATGTAAGGAAAATAGGGAGAAAAGAATTGCCATTAATTTTGTTTCTATTATATCATGTCTTAGAAAGCATCTAGTGCTCTTACAATATTGTGCTTGGTGTAATATTAACAAATTCCTCATATGTTCTTCCAGGTGGAGACTTGTCGGGAGACCTTAATGACTCTTTCTCTGACTGACTGCGAAAATGCGAACACAAATTCAGATGCGATAATGAAAACAACAAAGGTGAATGATGAGGGAGAGGAAGCACATGAGACTGGAGGACAGAGAGATGGTGATAACCAGGACAGCCACAGAAAAAAGGTGAAAGCCAACGAGTCCCTGGATGATGGTGTACATTCTGCTGGAAACTCGACTGATGACCAGCTTGCAGCCGATGGGGCTACCATGTCAACAGACGACTCGGACCATGATGTTTCCATGCCTCTACCTCAAACAACTCCAGATGAAAATGCAAATAGTAAATATTAAAGGGGTATTTCCATTCACGTTCAGTCTGCATCTTAATAAAGAAAAAAAAGATGAAAAAAGAAAATATACTTCAGTTGTGATTTGATTGTAATATCTATCTATATATATATATATATATATATACATACATATATATTTAAAAAATGCTAACAATCTACAAAGGACTTAATCCTCCAATTCTTGCGACGACATTAAACTATGGTGACCTAAAACTTCAAGCAGTAGAATGTGAATGTTATGTGGTACTGTGACATGGTCAGTGATTGTGTGCTTGAAGGAGTATACATATCATAGCTTTTTTCTGTGTTGTCCAGTTGGAAAATGATTCCTGATCGTGAAAATTTACTGTATTAGTCACATTTCATGCAGAAATTGAAAGAGGATTTATGGGGCACTGATCTTGAATTATTTGGGGCACATTTTTTATCCAATTTTTAAAAATGTTTTGTGACTTATTGTCATTTTTAAAAAGGGTTGCCAAATGATTTTGAAATGATTGATGTAACATTAGCTTTAACTACTATGACCTGGCATTTATCACATGATCATTGAAAATGAGGGGGAAAAGGGGGAAACATAATTGCCTTAAAATCAGTTACCACTTGATTCAGCGTATATGAAAGATATCTGTTTAAAGCATTTTAATGGATGGATTGTTAATGCATTTATGATTGGTAATGATTAAACAGGCATGAGTTGTTGTCGTTTTACATCAGATCTTTAAGGAAAGTTTGCAAAGCTTTAGCCAGTAGCTCTAAAGCATTGTCAAGCAGCTTTACTGTTCGGTGAATGTTGATGCAAGCTATAAAAAAATTGTTTCCTTAATGTGGATATACAATCAATAGTTTATATTCTGATTGTCGGAGTTCATATGTGTGAATGCAGGTGTAAATATTGAATGAGACAATTATAACATAGTTATTAAGAGTTCTTAAGATGTTTTGTAAGGATTTTATATTGACCAATATCATGTGAACATCCAGAGTCTGTCGTGTAGTTTGTACCGGGAATTATGAGTGAGCCAATTTTAATCAGTTATGGTTATTTCACTTCTAATTTTAAGATTTTGTTTTTAGATCAACCTGTTAATTGTTTAGATTGTAATTATGGAATTGTAAAGTTGTCATTTTGGACTATCACAGTTGCAGTGTTTTAGGTTACCTAGAAAAGAACCCATAGTGTAATTTTTCTATAACATGTCACATGTCGGGTCCACTGGCGATTCCAGAGAACTTGTAAAAAGAATTATACTGCCTCTGTGATTGATCAAAGTGTCCTCCTTTCTGTGCAGCTTTTTCCTAGCACTGTGAGCAAGCTATGTTCATACATACGAAGATAATCTTTTGTAAATAAAGAGTTATACCAGATAAGTCGTGAATTTTTGTTTTCTTTGATACTCATCAGATTTTACATGAGAAATGATGATTGTAGGAAATTATTTATTAATAGTGGACATTGTCAACAACAGATAATTTCAATTTATACTAAGGTTACCAAGAGGCAATTGTATAAAAGTGATATAAGAAAATGTTTCCTGCCTTGTATAAAAGCTTTTTCTGTTACCGAACAGGCTGGAGTACAACTAAATTACCCAATTTTTATGCCACATACAGATTGATCTTCCAAAATAAGGACGTGTATGATTAAGAACTTAAAACTTTCTCCAAATACTGGAATGCTCTCTTCAGATGCTTCTCTTTTTATGCCAGTAAAATCCCTGTTACAAAGAAGCCCAAACGATTGCAGTGAAAGAAGTTTATCCATAGAATAACTATTATGGTGCTGCAAGTTAAATTTCAGTTATATGTCCATTAGCCAACTGTTTGGACAATTCATTCTGAAACAAATCTCATACTTGGCAAATGAATGCTAAAATGATAATCAAAATAATGAAAATAAGTTACCATAAAAGCAGTGCACACATGAGATACCAAACACAGGAGAAGAGAAAGACATTGCAAACAAACATTAACATTCTATTCAATAGCTCTAAGTTTGGGAGATAGAAAAATGTGACAGTAACTGCATTGATGATTCAATACACTAAAAGAAATGTATCACAAGTGCACACCCCAATTCACACAAATTAAACTGAAAAAGAATATGTTCAAATATAAGTTATTCATAATAGTAATCGTTTGGAAGATATTACATAAATATGGGTAATGAATTAGAAACTACAAATAAATACCATTAATACAAAAATGTCAAGTCCTTCCAGAGCTGTGAGGAAGTTTACAATAGTTTCATTGAACAATGTTGGGTAAGCTAAATATAAGAATTATGGTGACAAAAATAATAATGAATGTTATGACAATATAAATGCATAGCAATAGCAGCAGCAGCAGCAGCAAAAACATAGTAGTAATGGTAATAATGATAATAAAATAATAAATAATAATAAAAAACAATAAATTACAATGCAAGTGCTTATAATTGATTGTGGTGCTAAACAATATAATCACGATAATGATATTGGTTGTAGAATAACAACGATATAAAATTAAACAAAGCTGTAATAACAAAAATACTAATAAAAATAAGATCAAATGCCACTACAGTCAAAAGTGAGGTGTAGCTCCACTTTGTAACATTGCTACAACGCGGATCTAGCATAGTATGTCCTTCAAACTAAGGGGTTGTTTTATGAGATTGGTAGCAAGGCGTGAAATGCAGCGCAAGCCCACCCACCCCGAATTCTGTGCCTGTTGTTGTCGTATGGGGATAATGCTACTTTCAGTATTCCACGTCGTGCTCGTTCAGACAACTTGTCAGGACCGGGGCTGGATTTCAACGGATATTTGTCTGCTAAACGGAAACAAAAGATGACCGAAAGGTGGTGACGTCACTACGGGATTTTCATCGGAAGGCCGTATTTTTAAATTTTATATGACTACAGATGGTTTAATATAAAAGAAAAGTGGTAAAAAACATTATTGAGATATTTTCCTATGTTCAAATAAATCAAACAAGAAAATGCTGAAACCATTGGTATGAACTGATATGATGTTGCAGACCGAAGGCCATCGAGGCGGAAATTTTATTCGATGTCACGTCAGCTGGGTCTTCCAGCTGGGCATCACCAAAGGTAGAACCACAGTCCCATGGAGTGACTTTAAACCTTCAGTCCTACAACACACTCGCTATGAATAGTCCTATATTTTTTAGATAAATCGTTTACTGAATAAGAATATGTCGCATTTTCTAAGTTACACATCTAATACATTTTCTACAGAGAGATGCAGGTGCATTTTATGTTGCTGAATGTTATATTATTGACATGGTAATGTAATTATTGTATAATGTTTTATGCACTGCAATAAACAAGAATGTTATGCAGGGAATCTTAGTCACTAGACTCTGATCCTACGCATCGTAAATGTAATCTAATATTTATCAGTTTATGATAGTGTGTTGTCCAATTTTATTATTTATATTCGTTTTCTTATTTGGTGTTTAGAGAACTGGAGAAATACTGCTACGGAAAAGCGGTCAGCTCGCGTTCGGAACCTCAAAGACCTTTGCTGCCCAGAATGCAACCAACTCGAAAGTAAAGATTAAACTGTTTCATCATACCGGTGTCTTTTATTTCACTCGCAACATAGGTTTTACAACTCCTTTGATGCATAATTAACCTACCTACACCTGACAAACTCTAGAATGCCCTTTGATAACATCAATAAAGGGCAATAAAATTACCCATTACCCAATAAAATTACATGCTTACATACAAATGCTACAATGACTTCATCTCGTCCTGTTCGCCCAGATGCGAAGGAGGGTGAGGTGGACGAGATGGACAACTTGTCGGACGAGAAAGTATAGGTTTCGAATGGTCAAAACATCTTGTCCATCAAGGAGTTGTGAACGCAGCATAAGAAGACGAAGAACGAGGCCCAAGGTAGGGGACCACTTCTACCTTGGACATTAACCCTCGTCTCAATTAATTTTGCAAGGTCTTTTTTTCTCTACCTTGCTTTTTCCTTCTCTTCGTCCCTTTCTATCCACATGCTCAAGTGTAAGAGCCGTGCTAAAAGGATGAAAGGTTGGCTTTATGTCAATCCTCAACGGCCTTCGTATTCCGTTTGCTATTCTCTCTTAAGTTCAAAATGTATCTTTCCCATTTGATGATTTGGTAATTTTACAGAATACCTTCGCATAACCAATTGCGACGCTTTTGGGTCGATGGATTCCTCTCTCTCTACCAACCAAATATATCGAAATTGTGCCATGACTCACCCACCCACCCACCATTAGCGATAATCTTGGTCCCAATAGCAGAGGAAGGCATGAAAGGTACCGGGGAAATTACAGGGTAAAATATAAATAATATTGTAGTTACGTATTTTGTTACACGAACGCGCCCGGATTCATGGATTCGCTTATGCGAACGAGTGGTCGTGTTGCCCACTTGGGGTGTTCACTTTTTATTTTAATGCCTTTTTCTGATGCCCTTTTGACAAGCCCTTGCCCTTTTTATAAACGCCACACCTCCAGAAGTATACATAGTAAGTTTTGGGTTCGATAGGAGCTCGTTTAACCCACACTCAAACCTCTTACAATTTGGATACTTGGCTACCCCTACCGTGACGCGCCATGGAGTCGCCACAGAAGGCAGTTGGCGGGTGACCTTGACTGTGGAGAGGTGTGAGTGTGGGCTGGGATGGATTCCTGATTTCTGGATTTTCTTGTGCTGTGATATTTTCTGATATACTGCGGTGCTACCTTGATGCCAAGTGTTTTCCCGTGCCTCATCTGTGATTTCGAGGCTGTAGTAGCAGTAGTGCTTCGTGAATAAAGGCGTGCACATGAACAGATTTTATGGCCACTCCTGTAGGAGGTAGAAATGGCCGGCTTTTCCCCATGCCCATGCCCACATCTTCTCTACGGTCCGAGGATCACTCGTCAGCTCCTGTAGTAGGGTGAGTGTCGGTGCCCCCACACTTAACCACGCTACAGATTCGTGGTGGCGAGCGAGGGATAGGGTTTTGTTTACTTCCATGCCCACGCCTTGTTTTTATGGTATTTTCTGTTTTACTTAAATGTCATGGGTTTTTAGTATTTTTTTATTTTCAACTTTAAACTCTTATGGGTAATTTTATTGTTTTATTGGGCTTGTTTTTTCTAGCTTTTTACTTCAACTTTAATGGGTATTATTTGTAGCAGGTTTTGCTGCTGCTTTTCTTGGATTTCATTTTATTGTTTTTCGATTTTAGTTGTTTACTTATTATTGTGGTAGAGGTTGAAGACCGCGACGCGCGTAGATAGAGGAAAATGGACACCGCCATCTTATAGAGCGGGAAAAATAGAAGGGGATAGCGTATAGTTTAAGATGCACCGGCCTTATAGTCACCGCTAAATGACGAAAATATAACGCGCGGTCGCCTTTCAAATTCAAAGTCGATGAGCTTGTTTACCTTGCTAGGAAAAACATGACACTGACCCACGAACGCATTTTTGCGTTCGCGAACTAGTCCGTGTATCATTACGCGCTTGTCAAAACGATATTTGGCTAATTATCTGTGTCTGCTGGTACGCATTTATACCTTTAAAGTCTTTTAGTAATGTTATTATACTTCAATTGCATATTTTTATATTTATCTATACCCTCATATCGAATCCTGCGCATCGAGTGTTTCACACTTTCTTGCGCCAGCCACAGGTTGACAGCTCACCATACCGCTCATTTCGAGATTGAAAGCCGGTGAGAAATGTTGCGTTTCCAATGTTGTGTTGATTCTGGGTTCTTTTTTAAGACCTTTACAGTGGCATCGGAGAATAATTCGACTTCAGTAACCATCCCAGTTTTATATCTGAGCCCATCAAGAGCTCCAAAGGACGAAAAAGGTGATTAAAATCGAAGCAATCCCAACAGTACAAAGAAACGAAAGTTTCACGTTTCCGGATATAAAGGTATTTGGTTTATTATTTTACGGTGTGAATGCAGCTCTGTCTTGCCGTACATACCGTGGTGGAGAGAATGTGTCCTGGGGGGTGTTGGGGGGCTTGCCCCCCATTAACCCTCCCCTCGGGCAGTGCCCGAAGGGCACGCCTAGTCACGACAATTTATATTGATATATTAGGTTGGTTGGTTTATTGGTCAATACGTTTTTGGGGGTTGGAACGTGTGAATTCCCGTAGATTTTTTGCCGAAATGTGGGTTGGGTTCCCGTAGATTTTTTGATTTATTTCGGGTCAGTCCGTAAACTTTCAAATATGGCGGTTACATCCGTAGAGTTTCATTGGCCGATTTTAAGCGCTTTTTGTGCTAGTTTTACGCATTTTTGATCGTTATTCTTCTTATTTAAGCTTGTTTTACCCCATAATTTCCCTGATATACTTCATGCCCTCCCCTGCTAACGGGACTATCAAATCAAGATCGTCGATGGAGAAATGGTACTCGATCTCCTGAACGATTCATTCGCAAAAGAAACAACGCCGAAAATCGGTGAAATCATAGGATTTCATGCAGAAAAACATCATTTTTTTCGACTTAGTCTCTGCGAGGGTGCGTCGCGGTCTTCAACAATTACCTTTTATTTATTTCTGTGGTGCCTGTGTATGTGAACTGTGCTTAGTGAATAACGCATTGTCCTTGTCCGCAGGGGTGCTGGTATACTGCCAGTGTGTCGTGCCCAAAGTGCAGTGACGTGGAGGGCTGTGGGCCAGCCTAGTATAGTTTGTGGTCGCAAACTTCACAGCCCTACAGTTCGCAGTTGCTGCCTGCCATGCCCCTCAATAAGACCTTGCAGCCAAGGTCTCGCCCACCGACCCCGGAGGACGCAGGACTTGAGGACGCACCACCCATGGCTTCGGGAGGTGTGCTGCCTGATGCCCGGGCTATTGCGGCTAGTGTCCTGGAACTGCCGCAAGCACAACTGGCCCAATTGGAAGCCCGGCTCATGGACCGTCTGGGTGCGCAGATAGGGGACCAGCTGACCCGCATGCAGGCACAGATGCAGTCGCAGTTGCAGTCACAGATGCAGTCGCAGTTGCAGTCACAGATGCAGTCGCAGTTGCAGTCACAGATGCAGTCGTAGTTGCAGTCACAGATGCAGTCGCAGTTGCAGTCACAGATGCAGGCGTTGGCGACTCTCCTGAAAAGCCAGCAGCCCACACTGTCCACCGCTGCCGAGGGGATGGTGACAGCCGCTGCTGCTACGCTACCACCCTTGTCAACCCTTCAGCCTCGTAGCGAGGAGGTCGCTGAGCAGCCGCCTCGTCTGCCTCCACTTGTGACTGTAAGTACACAGCGTCCTGCACCTGTAGCCTCGTACTTGGCTCCTGTGTTGGGTGGCCAGCCAGATGCTGATGCAGGAGACAGGAGAGACACCCTAGGGCACCAGTGGGTTACGACTGCTACCTCTAGAGAGTCAGCTTCCTCGTCTGCAGCCGGATTGCAGCTACCACCACCCATGTTGTCGGGGGCCGTACCGGGCCTGCGGCTCATCTGCAACCTTCAGTGCTGCCTCAGTCGACACAGTATAGGCTGCACCTGCAGCAAGCTACAGCAGTCTCGCAGCCCCCTGCCCATCTACACATGGCACCTCCATTAGCTGCGAATTGTATGCCGCCCTACTCCCAGTCAGTGCCAGCTCAACTGTGTGGTCACGCCTGTCCTCGCTCTACACTGGCCAGCGAGCGTGATGAGGTGCCCGTCTTTTGTGGTGAGACGCCTGCCTCCCTGGGTATTCAGCGAAGTCAGGAGCTGGAGTCCTGGATATCCAGCATCAAGCTTTCGACCCAGCCTGCCACTTCCGAGGCTTACATCCGCATGGCACGTAGCAGGGTAAGTGGATATGCCTGGTTGGTGCTAAACAGTCCTGTGTTCCCCAGCATCCAGGACTGGGTGAGTTTCAAGGCTCAACTCCGGGACCAGTTCCGTGGTGTGGCCACGGCTCAGCATTTTTACGATATACTTAGCCAGGCAAGGATGGCAGTAGGTCAGGGGCCGCTGGACCTCTTTCGCTCAGTGGAACTGGCAGTGCAGCAAGGTGTGTGCAACTATCCACAAGACATCGGGAATGCTGAGGGGCTGATGCAGCGCACCTTCCGGGAAGGACTACCAGGTTGGCTTTGTGGACAGCTACTCTGGCACGACTTCCCCTCTGCTCGTAAGATGGCCGAGAAGTGCCAGGCCGTCTGGGATTCTGTGGTTGGGGCGAGACACACCCTTCCGGATGTTCACGGGCTCCTGAGGATGGGGCCACCTCAGCCTAGCACGTTACAGGATGGTCCTGGGCTTGTACCACCCAGGGCAATATCCTGAGTCAACCACACCTGGCTTTGAGTTTTACAGGGACCTTCTACCTCAAGCGGCGCTGGTTGGTGGGACACCTGTATCCGCTGTTCCTGACACAGGTTCACAGCCAGCTCGAACCCCTGCCGCAACATCACCCCGCAGATGGTCTCGCAGGATGGGAAGTCGGCAGCGACCTTGGTGTGACTACCATCGGATGGAGGGCCATCACACCAGTGATTGCTGGGCAAGAAGAGGTCAGTGCTACAATTGTGGTGAGACAGGGCACCTGAGAGCTACGTGTCCCTTTGGCCAAGGCTGCTTGGGTGGAGTGTCCAAGCTTGCGGGCAGCCGTGCTAGCTCAACAGGAACTGAACAGCCAGCCAAGAACTAGGTTCACTGGACGGCCCATGATAGTCCTTGAAATGGAGGGGTAGCCGTTTTCCTGCTTTTTAGACACAGGGTCAGAGGTGACGATGGTGAAGAGGGAGGCCGCTACACGCCTACCAGGAGTCCGCTTGCACGCCAGCTCAATAGCTTTACAGCGCGTCAGGCCAGCCGACCCCTGCCGTGGCAGAAGTGGATCTTGCCTTCACCATCCATCCGAAGCTGAGTGTCACCCATTGGACCTGTGTTGTAGAGGGTCTTTGCTTCCCTGGCAACATCTTGATGGGAATGGACTTGTAACACCGCTTCCCTGTCCGCATGGTCCTTGAAGGTCTCTCTGCCAAGAACTACGAGGAGTTGGATGGCTGCCGTCACAGAATATTGTTCACCAGAGGGGGCACAACTGGTTATCATGTGCCTGCTTGCCATGATGTTGCTGACGAAACCCCTGAAGCAGTCGAGACTCCTGAGCTGTCGCAGTCACCTTCATCGGTAGCCGTCTCGCCTGTCCACGTAGCTGAGGAGACTGGTAGAGGCTAGGTCTGGCAAATTTGTGGCTGCTACTGTGACCCGCAGCTCTCCTCATGACACACGCCTGGCCGTTGTTGAGACCTGCACCGATCGCCTCATCGTTCCCCGCACCCTTGTGACTTTCCAGGGTCGCCGTTCCAGTGTGTGGGTTGTTAACTCGTACCTGAAGCCACGGAAGGTTCGCCCAGGTACTGTGCTGGGGTATGCTTCTTTCCTGGAACTAGAGGAGGTGGCATGCACAGTCCCAACCTCTGCGATGACCTCTGACACCCCAGACAACAAGCCCTCTGCAGAGCGCTTGATGGCCACAGCCACTCCAGACCTGGAGTCAGAAGAGTTCCCAAAGGAGGACTAGTTCTTGGACTGTGGTGAGTTCCAGGACGATGTTTACCGCAGTACTGCATGTCTGGACTTTGGGTACGAGGACGAGGACTTCTTCGTGTTTCCGGACACACCTGCCCTGGATGAAGCTTGTCAGCATGACGGAGTTGGAGGCTGCCTGTGCTGCTGTAGACTCAGGTACTGGTGGCACTGAGGCAGTCGGTACTCCCCTTCCCATTGCCCTGGGCATCTGACAGCAGACCAGGAGGGGCAGCTGCTTGAAGTGATAGACCTTTTCCCAACTCTGTTCTCAGGAGACAAGCTGGCAGTAGGGCATGTTCCAGGAGTGCAGCATCGTATCGTCACTACAACCGATACCCCAGTTTGTGTGCGACAGTGGAGGCTTCCACAGAAGAAGGAAGTGATATGCAGTGTGTGTGACCGTATGCTGATCCAAGGCGTTATTGAACCATCCTCGAGCCCTTGGCTGTCACTGGTGGTACTGGTCAAGAAGAGGGATGGAACTCACTGTTTTGTGTCGACTACCGGTGCCTAATTCGGGTGACGACCCCAGACGCCTACCCTCTTCCCCGCATTGATGAGATGCTGGACTCTAACAGGGCGCACCTGGTTCACTGTTCTCGACAGCCGGTCAGCCTACTGGGCCATCTCTGTGCACCCTGATGATCGCCAAAAGACTGCCTTCGGTGACGGCTATCAACTGTTGCAGTTTCGCAGACTTCCCTTCGGCCTCTCAACTGCACCGACGACGTTCCAGAGGACCATGAACGTTGTCTTGGCTTCTGTCTTGGAACGTCACACCCTCGCGTATCTGGACGATGTGGTGGTTGCATTGGCCAGCTTCAATGAACACCTGCAGCATCTCCAGGAGACACTAGCCCTTTTGAATGACGCAGGGATGAAGCTAAACCTGGAGAAGTGTGAGCTTGCCAAGCACCAGGTGAAGGTCTTGGGCTTCATTGTTGGTCCTGAGGGTGTAAGACCCAACCCCGACAAGACTGCTGCCATTGCTGACATGAAGTGACCTCGTTCATTTCAGGATGTCCGCCGCTTCCTGGGTGCTTGTTGTTTCTTCCGTCGCCACATCCAGGGGTTCGCGGTGATGGCTAAGCCCCTGACAGCCCTTACCAAGAAAAGGGTGAAGTTCGTGTGGGGAGACGCTGCTCAGCTGGCCTTCACCGCTTGGAAGGCCACCTTGGTAAGGAACCCAGTGCTTTGCCTGCCGAACTTCAGTCGACCTTTCAAGGTGCACTGCGACGCCAGCACACAGGCTTTAGGTGGGGCCTTTCTTCAGCGTGACGCAGAGGGTGTGCCTCATGCTGTCGCCTACTGGTCCGGCACCCTGAAAGACGCTGGGACACGATATGCTGTCATTGACCTGGAGGCTCTTGCTGTGGTGGAAGCTGTCCGAGCCTTTGACCCGTACATCTATGGTCAACGTTTTGAAGTTTGGACCGATCACGAGCCTCTGGTGGAGGTATTTTCCAGGCGCACAAAGAGCAACCGTCTGAGTCGGTATGCCTACGAGCTTGGGAGCTATGACTTTGTGCTTTTGTGGATCGAACTCTGAACAGTTGATCTGAACTATAATACGCCTTAAAGCTCTTGAGCTTCGTGCTGTGTTGTGAAGTTTTTGTGTTTGTTCTTATTGTGATTTATTTTTACTAGTCAATTTTATATATTGATATTTTATGTTTGTGTTTTGATGTTCTTTTAGTTTTACCGTTATGATTTTAAATTTCTTTGTGCGTATTGTTTTAGGGTACTGGCCCTTCCGGAGGTTTGGCATGTTGCCCACTTAGGATGTTTACTTTTTATTTTAATGCCATTTTCTGATGCCCTTTTGGCAAGCCCTTGCCCTTTTTATAAACGCCACACCTCCAGAAGTATACATAGTAAGTTTTGGGTTCGATAGGAGCTCGTTTAACCCACACTCAAACCTCTTACAATTTGGATACTTGGCTACCCCTACCGTGACGCGCCATGGAGTCGCCACAGAAGGCAGTTGGCGGGTGACCTTGACTGTGGAGAGGTGTGAGTGTGGGCTGGGATGGATTCCTGATTTCTGGATTTTCTTGTGCTGTGATATTTTCTGATATACTGCGGTGCTACCTTGATGCCAAGTGTTTTCCCGTGCCTCATCTGTGATTTCGAGGCTGTAGTAGCAGTAGTGCTTCGTGAATAAAGGCGTGCACATGAACAGTTTTTATGTCCTCTCCTGTAGGAGGTAGAAATGGCCGGCTTTTCCCCATGCCCATGCCCACATCTTCTCTACGGTCCGAGGATCACTCGTCAGCTCCTGTAGTAGGGTGAGTGTCGGTGCCCCCACACTTAACCACGCTACAATATTGATACTATCTGTCACTATATTGTCTAATGCAGGGGGCTGTGGCTCCTACGACCCCCTCCTGGTTGCTTCCGCCCCCCCCAACCCCCACAATGGAAGACAAAGAATCCTCCATGTATTATCATTAGGGTAATGTGTACAACCGACGTGCAGGAACGCCTGATGCCAAGTGGTCCGACGCTCTCTCCTGCCATGATTACGTGGAGGATTCTTTGTTTTCTTTGGTTGCAGCTCTTGTATTAGACAGTATAGTGATTAATTCTGTGTATAGCATTCATATTTTACTAGGAATTTCCTTGGTACCTTTCCTGCCCTCCCTTGCCCTCGGGGCCAATAATGTAGGGGTTTGTAGGGGGGGGGGTCTGCGGCATAATTCCTACATATACGTGCACTAGAGGATGAATCCATCGATACCAAAATCCATGCGATCGGTTATCCAAAAGTATTTTGTAATACCAAGAATTTTGTTACAAAGCTAAAAAAAAATTAATGTTAATATTCAATCATTAAAATTTGCTGTTTTCCATTTCTCTTTAATAGACTTTACCTGCAGAAACAAATACTTGCGTTTAATTCCAAGCCACTGAGTGGAGCATCGGCGTTGTCGGGCGTAGGAAAACCCATCGGGTCAAAGTATAATATCACCTGAACAAAACCAGCTCTCTCACATTGGGACAGGACTGGCAGCTTTTCCGTAGCAGCATTTCTGTCGTTTTCTAAACATTAGATGAGAAAGAAAACGGATATAAATAATAAAACTGAACCATAAACTATTATAGATGATTGACTATTAGATTGTGCGTAGGGTCAGGCAGATGATTATAAGATTCCCTACGTTACTCCCTTGTATATTGCACTGCATAAAACAATATACAATAAATTATTAAGCCTATAATGTAATAACACAACAATATAAAATGCACCCGTATCTCTTTATAGAAAATGTATTAG
The DNA here is from genome assembly GCF_042767895.1 of Penaeus vannamei. Classification (NCBI taxonomy): domain Eukaryota; kingdom Metazoa; phylum Arthropoda; class Malacostraca; order Decapoda; family Penaeidae; genus Penaeus; species Penaeus vannamei. The sequence goes on from NC_091576.1 coordinate 13,081,555, forward strand.
ATGTATAACAAGAAAATCTGACATTGAACCTGTAAACGATTTATCTAAAAATTATATGACTATTCATAGGGAGTGTGTTGCAGGGGTGAAGGTTTAAAAACATTTTGGGACTGAGGCTCTGCCTTTGATGATGCCCAGCTGTTAGACCCAACTGAAGTGACATCGGATGAAAGCTAGGTAAGCATAATCATATCAGTTCATACCAAGATGGTTTCAGCAATTTTCATGGTAAATTCATTTGGAGATGGAAAATATCCCAATATTACTTTTAACACTTTTCATTTGCATTAAACCATCTAGTCTTAAGAAATAACAAAAGTACAGCCTATGGAAAAATGTCTATAGTGACGTCACCATCTGTCGGTCGTCTTTTGTTTCCGTTTAGCAGACGAATTTCCGTAGAAATAGCCCTGCACACGGAGCGTCCCGTGGCACGACGGTTTCTTTACATGTTTAAAAAGTAACATAGTTATATTGTAACTGAGATCTGAATAGCTTAGGCCTGATACCACACCACATGCTAGAATTATGGGTAATAAATTCATCTCTTGATACCTGATAGATTTGAAGATGGAAAAAAAAAATCTTGCTTATTATTTCGATTACGATACTTATGATAATAACAATAATGATGATAATAATAGTAATGATAATAATAATATGATCATTTTCTCCTGTTATCATTATTATTATTACTGTTATTATCATTATTATTATACATCATGAACATCATCTATATTCAAGACAAAAAGAAACGGTGATTTTACTATTTGTGGAGCTTTATTCTAAGGATTCCTTGCTTCTTATCAATATGTATACAAATTTGAATGTTTTGTTCTGCAACTCTACTTCGACGGTGTTTATTCATCTGTCTGCATTTTGATAAATCTAAAAACACATGTATTATATTTTTATTTATTCAAATTCATGTTCTTATTGAAAAGTAACCATAAATAATCTCTCAAGAGTTTAAATATAAATGTATGTCACGTAAATAAATTTAAACGATTATTTATCCCCATTTATCAATGTTGCCAAGTCAAGTATTGTTTCATTTTCTCATTTGACCCATGAAATAAACGTTATGTTCTCCTTGTTAACCTTTTACCGTTTTCACATGCGTTTCATGATGAAATATCTTTTAAATGATTCTTAAATGGCTAAATGAAGTTACAAAATAAAATATAAGAATTGGTATTTTTCATATTCGGCGATGGGTCGCGCATGCGTATTAACGAACTAAATGGACAGGTTGGCACGCCTGTGTGGGCGGAACGCAGACTAGCAATTACTTGAAATTCGACAGCCAAAAAATCAAAGTACTGCAAGAATGTCCAGATAAGGATGCTGCAAATAAAGTCTATATTTTCCGGTTATGTTAACTGGCTGCGGATGGCATCATATGATGCACCGTGCAATTGACAGCCGATCCCTTCGAGCAGCGGTCGGCCGCGCGGCATGGGAGCTGAGTGGGCCAGGGAACATCAGCCGCCAAGCCTTACAGGCCCCAGGCCCACCACCCCGGGCCCGCGTGTGCGATGGGCTGTTTCCCGCTAAATGAGTTGTTCGCCTTCGGCGCGTGCTAAAACCAGGCCCGCCACTCTTTCTGAGCTTATTTACATATGTTTGCATGTATTTGCAAATTTTTGCAGATTTTTGCATACTTATTTTTTCTCAGATATAAATAAACAGACACATTTGCGCGAAAGAGGGAAGGCAGCACCGCCACGCGCGCACACTCCAGTGCGGTCCCATGCGTCGCCTGAGTCGAAAATAAATAAAACTAGGGGACTACACGCCATGTTGCATAATACCGCAGCCAATGGGTTAATTATCCATTTTCTTTTATATTTGTTATGCCTTGGCTGATGGAAGCTAGGCCTCCATGATGGCAAATTTGGGTGTGTCGATGGTAGAGATCTACACTGACTTTCTCAACGGGGTCGTGGAGCCGTGTGGTAAAGGGCCTAATGCCACCATTGCCACTAGGATGGCTCGGGTCTCGAACCACTTGTGGAAAAGGTCAGTGCCAGCTGGCCGCATCTGAGTCGGAGGGGAGGTACTCCTGACTCCACTTCAAGACTCGATTCGAGTGCACTTCAAGGCTCCAAGACACATGCAAACAAACATTCTGCACAACATCCAATCCTTTCAAATTTGAATTCGATTCCGAGCCATACACGATTGACCTATAAGCTACTTTAGATCTAATTAGGGCTATATATATCGTTAACAAAGACTTTCTATCAACTCTCCATTTATTTCCATAAATGTACTTTTAGTAAATTAAGTTCTCTTTGACATTTATTCTTTAATTGATCAATGTGATCAATCGTCTACGATTAGAGTAGACCGAGAAATCTAGCAGAATTTTAAATAGGTATTAGGTGATTGTCTTGAGTTGGCCCGGTGTTCGGCATCTTGCAATGTGAAACAATTACCCCAATACTCAATCTTGTGGAAAACATAAAACACCACCGGAGGCTCCAGTTATGAATCATGTCCAGGGTCAGTTGGATGCGATTAGCCGAGAATTCTGCATTATTGCTGAAATGCCGTAATGTACAGCCATTAGAATACAATTTGTAATTAACATTCCGAGAGGGGGCTTGTAAGATGTCATTGATCATGCACAGGAATGATGTTGGTAACATCATTGAGTTTTCTAAAAGTATAAAGTTTTTTTGAGTAGGCCATATCGCCATATGCTTTTTGGTAATTGCTTCTTGAATATGACCGTCCAGTTTTACTAGATGCTCAAGAGTTTGGCGTCCATTTCAGAAGCCGCACTGTTCGTCAGCTAGAAAATTTCTGGAATTAAAAAAATGCAATAGCCCACTGTTGGGAATTCGGTCCATGATCTTGCATAAACATCTTGTCAACGCAACTGAACAGTAAGAGATGGCGGATCTTGGATTTTCCCTTCCTTTCCTTCCTTTCCATATGGGAATAATGTGGGCGAAGTGCCATGAGGTTGTAAAAGTCTGGCTTTAATAGGCTTTACCATCTCATACCTAATCTCATCGGGGCCTGGGGACTCTTTTACAGGCTTCTAGGGCTCAGACAAGCTCATCCATTTCAAGATCTTTATTGTAATCCAAATCATCTATGGCAAAGTGTATAGATTGTACCTCAGCCGCTTCCTTGGTGGTCAGGAATGCGGGATGGTAATTGTCTGAGCTGCTTGTATATGAGAATTGCCTGGCGAGTGCATTAGCACAGTCTAGGCGAATAGAAAATTATGCCCTCGTGAATAATGTTTTTAATTTTGAGTTTTTTTCTTAATCATCTTATTAATAGTGGACCAAACATGTGACATTTTAGTGTTGCTGTTAATTGTGGAGACAAAGTTCCGGCAGGAGTCTCTTGCTTGTCTAATTGTTCTGCAAGCCCTACTGCCCTAAAATGGAAGAGTGCAGGATTCGAAATTGAGATATGCCATCTACTGGATTCATGAAATACTTATACACATGATTGGTGTATCAGAACCAGTCCTTAAGGCTTTCTATTAGTGTACGGGATACGTCATATGCAGAAACTGCAAAACCTGTGGTATAGCAAGGTAACATTATTGCATCTATCATTTACTGCAGTCTTGAATCAGTCTTGATGATATTCTCAAAATTCATATTTCATATTAGTCAGATTATTCTCACAGATTTAACTCGGTAAACTTGTATTATTCAGTTGAGATAAGTGTGAGGAAAAGTTAACTATGAAAAATTCATAGATTATTTATTAATCAAATGAAATTAGCCAATAAGCAACACCAATCATACAAATTAATGTGCCACTCAAAGAACATTTAAATTTTTCATAATTAAATACAACCACTGCACCAATCTGAATATGCAACATTTCTACGACTTTCGATTAATAAAAATAAAATATAAATTCACTGAAAGCAAAATGTTATGTTACAAAATCAGAACAGGTAACTTTAGTACTCAATATGGAAATTAAAGCAATTGTTCCTATTAATTATCAACAAATTATCTAACAAAAATAATGAAATTATATGCAATACTCAAATCATGTCATTAAAATACTACTTCAATATCTTTACACAGTTACTAAATCAAAAGTTAAGATTATCTCCATTAAAAAGTAAATTAATACATATCAAGAAAATATCCGGAAATATATCTCATTAATGGCAATATATTAAGCGAACGCTTAGAACCTTAAATTGACATCAAACAATTTACTAATTCAAAGCCAAAACTTAAAAAAAAAAAAAAAAACTAATACATACTTAGAGGATTGCCAAATTTATCCAAACACAAAGTTACTGGGTGTGTGCTTCATGCGCAGGGTGGTGTGAAGTGATGGTGTGGTAGCCTAGATAGTGTTAAGCGCTTGCATGCCTCCTCGCTTGTAGCTGCCACCGCTGGCTAGCCTTGTGCGAAAAAGGGAGCAGCGCTGCATGTCTCCCTTGCCAGTGCATAGCCTCTCCACCATCGAGACTTCTGCAGTGCCTCCTCGTGGCCACCTATGGAAACTGGCACCTTGCGGTACCAGGCTGAACTGTAGGGGATCTCGGAGCAGCAGGAGGCCCCAGAGGTACAGGGTCATTGCCTACCGGCGTGTGGACACGCCCTGGCCCTGTACTAACTCCTACCCCTAAGCCCCCTGGGGTCAGTGGGAGGTTCGGGGTAGGTGGGCCTTGCCAGTCCTCCTCCCCCCAGAGAATAACCCACTGGCAGTGCTTTCAATAAACGGTAATGCTGGGGGGAGGGAAATCGTCCCTCCTACCCAGCGAGAGAGGTGCGCTTCGGGCCCAGTTGGGAGGGTGGCTGATGGGGCGCAGGATGGGAACGGGAGCTCTTTGTCCCGCCTGCGTTCTGGCAGCCGCCAGCCCAATATGAAGCTTGTGGGGCAAAGCCCTAAGGAACCCCAAAGGTGGATGATGGGTCCTGCAGCCTGCCGCCTTTTAGGTGGGGCAGCGTCGGCGGGGGTGGCAGAGGTGGCGTCCACCCGGAGCGACTGCCCGAGGGTTAACCTCAGGCGTTAAGTGAGGGTGGGGGCTTGGAACGTCCGCTCTTTGCGTCAGGATGATCAGTTGCCCCTGCTATCGAGGGAACTGGGGAGGCTGAGAGTGGGGGTGGCTGCTCTCTCGGAGGTGAGAAGACCTGGCAGCGGAACAATCAGTGTAGGTGGCTATACCTGTTACTGGTCAAGCCGCAGCGATGGTCACCATCTTCAGGGAGTAGCCAAAGCTATCTCCAATAGGCTCCAGCCCTCGGTGATAGAGATTACTCCAGTCGATGAGTGTATAATGGTAATGAGACTGAAGCTGTCTTTTGGCTTCATGTCTCTTATTGCTGTGTACGCTCCTACCGATGTTTGTAAACTTGACATGAAAGAGATGTTCTACGCCAAATTTGCGTCTGTGGCAGACAGTTGTCCCCGGTAAGATATTCGTATTGTTCTGGGTGACTTCAATGCGGTATCTGGCTGTGATCGAGCTGGCTACGAGATGTTAGTCGGTCCTCATGGTTCGGGAGTTAATACCGGCAGCGAGAATTCCCTCCTTTTCCGGGATTTTGCAAGATCTCAAAAATTGAGGATTTCTGGCTCCTGGTACCAGCGGCCAAGTACCAAGTACCACATCGTTGGACATGGTACAGCGATGCGGGTAATGCAGCCAAGGAGATCCACATTCTCGTTAGTGCTCGTTGGAGGATACTCCAGAACTGCAGGGTGTATAGGAGTGCCGAGTTCTGTGGTACTGATCATAGATTGGTTGTGGCTACTCTCCGGGTTCACTTCAGAACTCCCCAGCGGCCCAATGATCACCCTAGGGTGTTTCATCTGGACAGGCTGAAGGAGAGGTAGTGTGCTTGGAGATTTGCTGAGACAATCTCTGATCGGTTCACTGCACTTGACAATCTCACAGACCCTGTACTTCTGCGGGACACCTTCAAGCGCAAAACGCTTGATGCAGCCCAAGAATCGATTGGAGAACGCCCGAGAACAAGAATTTAATCTCTCAGGAGACACTGGAAGCCACAGATGCTTACTGTGCAGCTCGTCTGGCAGGGGATCAGGATTTGCACTGTTCTCAGGTGCGCAGAACTCGGTCTCTGTTAAGAAGGGACAAGGAACAGTTGATTAGGAGTCTTGCTGAGGAGGTCGAAGGCCATTTCTTAGTAAATGACCTTCGTCCTACAGACCAAGCCCTGAGAAAATTGAATTCCAAGCCCTCTTCACAGGTGACTGCAGTCACCTGTGTAGGTGGCCAGATCGTCTCAGATCCTGTTGCGGTGCGGAAGCGTTGGACTGAGCAGTTGTATCAGGTTGACCCTCCAACAGTTAACTTGGATGTGGGTAGTGCCGTGATTCCGCTGCCGGACCCACCCATTAGCGAGGACCCATCCTCCCTAACTTTAGTTAGGGAGGCGATCTCCAAGCAGAAGAGTGGTAAAGCAGCGGGCATTTGCGGCATCCCAGCTGAACTGTTAAAGGCTGGTGGTGAACCTATGGTGTGGGGATTGCATGCTGTCCTGGCTGCCATCTGGCAGTCTGGTACCGTTCCCCCTGACCTATTGAGGGGTGTGGTCATCCCTCTCTGGAAGGGGAAGGGGGACCGAAGGGACTGCAGCAATCATCGCGGCATCACACTCCTCAGTGTACCAGGCAAGGTTCTTGCCCGCATCCTTCTGACGCGTATTAGAGACCATCTACTAAGGCATCAGAGGTCAGAGCAATCTGGATTCACTCCTGGTAAGTCAACAATAGACCGTATCCTTGCGCTCCGAGTCATTGTAGGCGCCGTCGTGTATTCGGACGTGGGCTGCTCACAGCCTACATCGACCTCAAGAAGGCGTTCGATACAGTGCATCGAGAATCACTCTGGGAGATCCTGAGACTGAGAGGAATTCCAACAAGGATTATTGAACTAATAGCAAACCTGTATACTGGTACTGAAAATGCTGTTAAGTGTGGTGGGGGCCTGTCAAGCTTCTTTCCTGTCAGTTCAGTAGTGAGGCAAGGCTGTGTTCTTGCACCAACACTTTTCAACACTTGCATGGACTGGATACTAGGCACAGCTACTGTTCAAAGTCACTGTGGAGCAACACTGGGTAATATTAAGATTACAGACCTTGACTTTGCCGATGATGTTGCTATTCTGAGTCTTTGGAAACTCTAGTGGTGGCTCTCGATGCATTTAGTAATGAAGCAAAGCCCTTGGGTCTAGAGACCTCCTGGATCAAGACCAAGATCCAGGACTTTAGGGACTTGCTAGAAGAACCTGTTCGGTCGGTACGTGCTTACGGCAAGGACATTGAAGTCACAGAGAGCTTTAATACCTAGGTAGTGCAGTTCATAACTCTGGGCTGTCAGACCAGGAAGTCAGCAGACGGATTGGCCTGGCAGCAGGGGTCAGGAACTCTCGACAAGAGTATTTGGAGATGCTGGTACCTGTGCAGGACCAAACTACGGGTTTTCAGGGCCCTGATAATGCCAGTTTTGCTCTACGGTAGTGAGACCTGGACATTTTCCAGTGCCCTGGAGTCTCGTCTTGATGCCTTTTGTAATAGGTCCTTGCGCCGGATCATGGGGTACTGTTGGCAGGACCATGTGTCTAACCAACGGCTGCACCGTGAGACTGGCACAGGACCTGTTACCTGCACAATCCGGGATCGCCAACTCAGGCTATATGGCCACCTGGCTCACTTTCCACAGGCTGATCCTGGTCATCAGGTTGTCTCTGTAAGAGACAACCCTGAGTGGAGGAGGCCTATGGGACGACATAGGAGGTTGTGGCTTGGGCAGATCGATCAAACCTGTCGGGAAGAGCTCGAGATGGGCCGAGTCCCTGCCTGGCGGCTTGCCATGAGGGATCCCAAAAGGTGGAAGCAAAAAGTGGACGCGGCTATGCGCCCCCGTCGGCGTTAGCTCCTGATGATGATGAAAGTTAATCTCCAGTGTAGACTGAGATTTCTCAAAAGTAATTAACTCCTTATTTGCTAAACTAACTTGACATATTATCAAACTTAAAACTCTAATCTTATACTAGTCCATTATATATTTATTAAAAAATTACCTTACACTTGGAAATCAAATCTGATATTTAATCCATTATATAATTCTTTATTTCAAAAGTTTACCTAATATACTACTTAAATATGAAACTCAAATCAGTTACTTATTCCATAATATAGTCACATGCAAATCTAAAAATAAACTCTGTGGCGTGATCCGAGGCGGGGATGCTTGAGCCTGTTCTAATTGATCCAAAAATTAACACAAGGTCCAAAAACCCGTTCCCTTCCACTATGTTCCATCACGATAAGGGCCCTAGATCACTTCAAATGGGATAACCAGGAAGAGCCAAAACAACATGGCTGAAATCTAGTCCGCCGATGTCTGTCACTGAGCCTCCTTTTATTTCCGATTTTAGGGCTCCTTCGACCACGCCCTTTCTGTTTCACATTGTCAATTTCTAATCACAGCCGCACGGGAGATGTCCCGCGAGGACGCTAAAAAGGAATGGCCCAAGGAAGTCTCTTCGCAGTGTTGATCAACAAAAAGTGATTATTCTGCCACGAATGCCTTGCAACAACACCCATCTTTATGAAACGGATTGTCGCGTACTGTGATTTTCTTTCGCCCTTCTTGATTTGAAAAAGTGTAAAGGTGCCTAGAATACGATCTCCGTTGTATGGCACGAGGGCATTGCCAACAGGAATGATGAAGAAATAACCTCCGCATTTGTAAGCCCTTCCCAAAAGGAACGTGAAATGGGTCATTTCATCATTTGACTGGACAACTGCACTGCTCAGAACAAGAACTGGTGTTTATTTTCTTCTGTGGTGCTGTTGATAAACAGTGATTTAATGGCGGCCGAGGACATTACATTTAAATACTTTGAACCGGGTCGCATGTTTATGTCGTCCATGGAGTGTGATCAGAGCTGAAAAAACGGCTTGGAGGAAATGCGTATGATTTTCTTGATTTTTGTGGCGTTATACAGAAATCAAATGCAGGAAAAGTGGCTGTGGTTCACATGCTGCAGAAAATTATTGTCGTCCGGTTTCGGAGGGGTCCCACATACTCAACGTGAAAACCAGTCATGATGAAGATGACTTCAGTGAAATCCAAGTCCTGAAGAAAAAACTTCAAACTGGAAATTATTGGCCCACTGAGGAACGAGGCGTGGGGGATACTAGCAGACAAGAAGTCAGACTTTATTGAAAAGCTATGTCCTCTGATGCCAAAGAACCGGCGCCCTTTCTGGAGTGACTTGCCAGAGAACAGTGATGCCGATGAAAAGAGGTAAATACATTCGCTTTCATTCAGCATGACACTGTTTGGAACTGTGTCCTAACAAAATCTAATTGCCTCATGACACTGAAACTACCTTAAATAACGTTAAAATAAATAAATACACATACTGCAGTTTTTCTTTGCATAGAGTTTTCCCTGTTTCATCTGGTACAAATAAAAACCCAATTACCATAATTTTCCTTAGCATAAAATTAAGTACAAGTTTACACCAAGCTCTATTATATGTAATAAAACAATTGTAAGGTGTAGTGAAAAATCTGTAATGCTATTTCTCTCGTTTTCACATATTTGCAGATGCTGCAGGCTTCCGTTTTAGGGCAGCCTAGATCTTGCTAGTTGCGAAAGTTTTCGTTATTGATATTTTTGAAAAGCCTTTAAACGTTATTGCGTTCACACAGCGCCCTGCAACAATCTGGAGCCCATCCTTGGAATTCTTATGCTTAATGCTATGTGTCGTAGTATTCGGAATGGATATCATCGCTACATCTGAAATAGATTTTGGAATATTTTTTATTTTTTCATCTATGGTTTCTCCAACAATTTCGAGCTTGACGCTCCGTATGAAGAAGACCCAGTTTGATCTTTTTACATTAAATTTGCGTTCCTTTGCCACAGGCACGGCTGCTATTGTTGAAGAAACCTAAAATAGGTCACTAAAGCTCAAATTACCGGCATTATCGCCCACCCAACTGTCATCGTTCAGAAGGATCAAATCAGAATCATTAATTAGCTTGACTACTTGTTCACCTCTACTATTCTCCCGCAGGGAACCCCACAAAGTATTGGAAGATTCGAACCCCACAAAGTATTGGAAGATTCATTCATTATGTGGCAGACTATCCTGAAGAGCAAAGAGCTCCATCACAATAATATCAGGAGCATAAGAAAATGCTAAAAATCTAAGGTTATTTACTTTAGTTGTAAAACTTCGACAGTTCCATTGCATAACGTGATTACGTTTTATGGGGTTTTGAAGTGCCTTGTCCGTCATTTTTTTTTCTGGGAGGGAGGCGCCTTCTCTCCCGAGTTTCTCTAGGACCTCTCGCGGGAAGAAAACATACAACTGTAGTGCGCACAGACAAGAAAGAAAGGAGCTAAAAAAAAAAAAAAAAAAAAAAAAAAAAAAAAAAAAAAAAAAAAATCTAAATGCGGTCTGGTCTTTTGATGAAGGAGAGTGGCCTAAGCAGCCCACCCTTTCTTTGCCTACGCCCCCGATCTACAGCATTGTGTGAAAAAGAGAGCCAGGATTGATGGCAGCTGGTTTGACCTGCTTATGAAGGACTTGAGGGTTTGTAGGGAGCAGCTACAAACCAATCACGTCTCCACTCATGCGGAAGTGTCCCATTGTTATAGTTGACGAGATCGATGACCACTTCGATATCATGATATTGCCAGACGAACGATTGGGAACAAGGGAAGCGCGAAAGACCAATGACACAGAAGCCAAACATTCATGAACTGCCAAAGAAAAGCATAGCTGACTATCGTCTGGATAGACTACCCAAACGCATATGGCACGGTACTCCACTATTGAACTTCATTGTTTATTTTGAGATTATGGAATAGCAGTCATTTTGTCACAGAACATGAAGATTTAACAGATGAATCTTCCTAGGGGAGTTTATCTCCTTTGTTATCTGTTATAGTACTCATACCAAGTCATTTCCAACGGAATATCACTACAGAATAACAATTCGGAAACGGAGGATGAAAATGATCACCATGCCTTGCATGAATGACCTAAAGGTCTCTGAGCAATGAAATCGAAGGAGACTAACAAGCCAAAAACTTCGATAGACTTTAGGACAAAGGGTGTCCACTAATAGCACTGGGTTAGAGTTTGATATAAAAAACCATGTTGCAATGAAAAGGAGGAAATGGAATTGCGCTGCCATGATGGGAAATAACATTAATTATATTGGATAAGGAAACGGGTGCACAGGGATTCTAGAAGCAGAAGTTATGATGCATCCTCACATGAAAGATTCAGCTGGGATTATGTCATACCACCGGTTTGGAAGAGTCCTGAGAATAGGCCAAGAAAAGCCTACCTCTGGTAACATAATTAACATGTTTAGGTTTGATGCTTACATTATATTACCAAAATTAAATGTCAAATACTTGCTCTCAAATTGCACTCGGGTTTGCAGGGAGCAGCTACAGACCAACCATATGTCTCCACTCATGTGGAAGTTGTCCACTAAGTGTTAAATCTGACGAGATCGATGACCACTTAAATACGATATTGCCAGACGAACGATTGGGAACACGAGAAGCGCGAAAGACGTGACACAGAAGCTAAACGTTCATGAAGAACTGCCAGAGAAAAGCATTCCTGGGGTGCAGGAGATACAATGGACCTGGCTGAAACTGCAACATACTGGCAGAATCACTAAACTGTATTAGTTACATATTCTACAACACAAATATAAACGGTGGCACGGCACGAGCACATGGTTTGAAAAGTTTGTGTGAATCCAATTTTCATCGAGTAAATCTAATAAAATAAACATTTGATTTGACCTGACCTATATTCCTAAAGAAAGCACAGTCTTGGCATTTCCTGTGGTTTATTAAGGCCACAAGGCGATGAGTCAAAATTGGCCCTGAGCAGACAGCGTTCTTTCGCCGAAAATCAAAGATGTCCCTCTTGCACAAACATACGGGAATAAACCATAAAAAAACAATTTTAATTCTACAACAATACGTTTAATACATCAGGTGTTACACTTACAGATCTTAGAAATTACGAAGCACCACAAGGTAGACAATAAATTCCGCAATTAACAGACTTTTTGTTTAATGTTGACATTTTTAGCAAACGTTTGTTTTCTTTGAATGGAACTATTGCAAATCAGTATAAAAAATAATATATATATTTTTTGACTGCAAATCATAGTCATTTGGATACAAGAATGTTTAATTTTCGTTTTCCCTCCAAGCCTTGAAACTGGCATTGTAAATACGCAGCATAAATTTATCGACTTAATCCTCGAAGCCGATATCCCCGCTGAGGGCAGGCGGAAGCTGTTTCTATATTCATTGACGCAAATATGTTACCATTACATTCATACAACAGTATTACAAAGATAAAAGGATTTTCCCTATATTATGTAATGAATCGATAATAAATCAAAAAGTATATATATTACGATTCATAGTATCGGGAGTTTGTATAAAATTGAATATGGAATAACGTAATGTAAATTATGGATATACCACTGGAAAGATATTCAAGGTGCACACAGAACATGATCCTATTTAAATTAACCTGTATGTTGGCGTTCTTTCGCTATTTTTTCTTTTTTCATTTTCTTAGAAAACTTAGAAGTATTGACATTCTCATAGCAAGACATTCAAGCATGTTTTCTCAGCTTGTCATATAAAGTGCAAATTAAAAATGTCCTTATTCGAGCATATGTATGGAGCGTAATAACTATTTTTAGGGACTATCCTCCCTCCGTTTGGATGGCCATAATGTCTTGCTGAATATTAATAGAAACAATAGAATTAAATCCAGGTCTTTTAAGTGATTTCCCCCAGAAAATGGCGTTGAAGAGCGCCTCTTCAATGGAAAATACTCCTTAAATTTATCATTTTGGTAGCTTACGATATTTTAATTCCATGCTAAATTATATCGGTTGACCGGCTCTCTGACAATAATAAAAGAGAATTTATTTCGGAAAAGTGTGCTTCGAATACACGAGGCCTTCTTCATAACAGTGCTTCGAGCTGTGTTTGAGGCAGGCATGTCCGCGCCCAGAGTCAGCTCTGAAATTAGAAACCCGATTAGATATCATCCTGATTCTTTTCATGTTTGGCTGATTAAGCTCTAGGGCGACGTTATACAATGCTTGGCAGGGGCGTCCTTTCGGGAGGAGGGGCAGCTGAGGACCCAAGCTTAGGATTAGCTAAGCAAATCCCCTTATGCAATCTGGCTCAACTATTATCGAGCATTGTAATTAGATTACATCATAAATGAAATAGATTTAGTTCTACGAAGCCGAATTCTTAATATACAGGTTAGTATCATTTACAAAAATAAAATTATAGCGCTTTGCACGTTACGCTATTAATTTACCCTTCAGCTCTGAACATTTACTCGAAATTTTCTTAGATGAGCCATTTGCTAAACACACCAAACGTCCCTGGCGGGCGAAAGGAACTGCTCGAACTGGAATGCCTTAAACATTAAACAGAGCACCGCCTTCCTTTTTGAAAAATGCTCGCCTAGCAGTGGCGGAATTCCTGGGGTGCAGGAGATGCAATGCCCAGTAGGATTGTTGTAGGACCTATCATACTTACTATTACTATGAGGCTATTAAAAAAACTGATAATTCCAACCAACTAGTATGGTTTAAATGTCTGATACTGACCTTAGTGGAGAGTCCAAGTATTCGTCAAAGAAATTGTTTAGGCTCGCTGAGCTTGCTATTACGACCTGTGGTGGGGACATCCCAGACACGACTTGCCTCACCCAAAGAAATGTGAAATAGCGCCCCCGGTGCTTGAGATTCCTTGAGCCAGTTCAGCGGTCTTTCTGAAGCGATAACGGAATCTTTCTTTTGGGAAACCAAGTGGCTCACGGATTTACTGACGGTACTGACGAAACCTTAATCACTACCAGGAATGAAGAGGAAATGGCCTCGGAAAAAGGGTTATTTTACTGTAACGGGCCTGTAGGTGAGGCATGCGGTCGAGATACACGTTTCTGCTCATTCAGCAATAAACTCTTTGCTTGCTACAGCCTGAAGGACCGCGAGAGAACAGAACTTGTCGGGTAATTCTGAAACCTGTGTGGATTTAAAAGACAATGAAATTTTAGAACAGATATTGCTGTAGTAAGAATAATGGTAAACAAAAAAAAGCAAGGAGAGGCTTCGTATCTGGTAGATACTCCTCAGCTGTATTCTTAACTTGAGAAGCAACTCTATGAATATCAAAAACAAAACAAAAAATAGTTGGCGTCTGTATTTACAGTCTGCGACTACTGAGAATGCCCCGCAGGACAACTGGTCACACAAACGCACGCGCGCTCGCAGTTTATATAATAATAATAGTATAATGTATATCTGTATGTTTGTCCACTTCTGCACACACACACTGCCATACTGATATGTAGGACAGTACAAATGATGCCAATGACAAAGAAATAAACCAAACACTTTACGGTCGTCACAAGCTTATCATTCTCCTCGACTCCACCCTCGTTCTGTCGCCGGCGCGCCCAACCTCGATCCCTCCCTCTTATGCAACACTTTCTCTCCTTTCACACCCTGGACGCGCGCCCACTTGTCTCTCCCCTTGGCCGAATGTCCTATGCTGACTCGGCAGGATTCACCGTGTCACCGCCACCTCACCGAATTCACTCGACGCGCCATAGTGAACATTGTCCTTATCACTTTTCGTTTCTCATGATGGGCTGTTGCATATGTAAACACTGAGGATAAACTGTTAAGAATTGTGTTTTATCGACGCAAGAGAAAATGCAGAAGCAGAGGGGACAAGTGTTTAGAAGGAGGTTCGGCAAATGATAAACCATAAACAGGCAAATGGCCGTGAGACAAAAATAAAGAAATATAAATGCTCAGAGTGAGACCGTTGAACAACGAAAATATCAAATTCTGCAGATGGAACTATGAAACATCAAATTGTGAGAGAAATCTAAAGGAAATGTTGAGTGGAGAAAAGCAAAATAAGAACAGGGAGATTAAGAGAGAAGAAAAACAAAACAAGAATAAAATAAAAGAGTCCAAAGGTTATGCAAAAAGGAGAGGTATATACACAGCTAAAAGGGGGAAAAGGAGAGGTGATAGATAAGAGAAAGAAAGAAAAAAAAAAAGTATAGACACGTCGAAGCATAAAAAATCAAAAGCTTATTGCTAAAGAAATGCAAAAGGTAAGCCATGAAAATAGATCGAATGCGCGGAAAAAAATGAAACGCAAAAACAACGATAATACTGAAACGTCTGTGCTGTGTAACTTTCTCAGGCGGGCGAAGACAAACGCACAGATATAACTTATTCCTTTATTTCCGTTCTTACTGCAGAGAGGCAGGGGGATAATGCACGCTTAATATGATACATTTGGATGGCATGATTTTCATGTAATCACACTAATTAGATGATGCGTCCTAGAGCACACTGATATACTGCCGGTTTGTTAAAATTGTGCGAGGCCCGACCCAAAGAATATTCGTATACTTGACATGCATAAATAAAGAGATAAATGCATATTTATCTGGCTAGACAAGCATATCAACCCGGCAAATAGATAGTTAAATGTATATCTATCAGATATGCAGACAGATATGCCTTTATTTCTGCGTCTCTATTTATAAAAATTCATTGGGTCGGGCCAGGCACAATTTTAACAAACCGGCGGATCGAGTTCACTTCACTTCACATTACTAACACCCACGGGGAGCGTACGAAGCGAGTCACCGGTCACTGCTGCTCGCCATCTTCGCCTAACCTTACTTCAGTCACACAGTATTCGCCTGTAGCACTAATGACACTGCGCTAGTTTATCTTAACGGGAAGGCGTACTTCCTGCTGAACTCCCACAGCACAAGCTTTCCTCCTGACACTCCACAGAACTGTCAATATCGCTGTCTGAAATGCGTCACAATGCTGATCAATCGACCAGACCGCCACGCCCAGGGTCGCTCTCTCCCTCTCCTCTCGTGAGCCTCGAGAAGCGTCTCCGAACACATGAACATCAACATGCGCATACGTAGCAATACGCAAGAGCGATCATAATATATACGTAAAAAAGGATAATGATAATACGCATCAATCCGTATAATGCGAAATAACACATAAGATGGTAATAGAAAAGAATGAAAGACAGGAGAAATCTAGAGCCATGTTAACCAATGTTAGTGTGGTCGGTTTTCAGGCATTTCCGTCATACATTTACTTTCGCATTTGTCTTTACGAGACACAACATTGAGCAATGTCGGTAAAGGCCTTCGTTTAGTTTGTTTATTTATTTACCGTTGGCTAACAATAAGCTTCTTAATATTGATAATAATAACACTGAAAAATTAATAATAACACACTGAAGGAGGGACAGCAGAACCGGAAACAGTTGAATCCTTTATTTAATTTGTAATGATAAATACGTAAAATGAATCACACGCACTTTTTCCGTCAATTTCTGGGGTTCCGTCTGAATTTGAGGCTTTCCGCAAGGATCGTCTACACACTGAACGCCCCCCAGACCAAGACGGTTACGACCGTTTCCGTCTGACTAATTTCTGTGTTGATTTGATTTGATTTAATAATATTTATTTACAGAACAGTGTACATGCCCTGTAAAAAGCCAGGGTAAGATGCTACCGCATCTATCCAACTGGCTATGCTTATATTCATGTAAGGGGCTATTAGTCAAACATTAGTTCTACATGCCTGAAGGGCTGTGTCATTATGCATACATTATTCACATATCTAGTTGGTATAAAATCTTTTATATCCCTAATCATATCGAAGACAAGACCAGTGTCTATGATAAAATTAATATAATCAATAAATGCTGGTCTCTGGACAGTGCTATTTGATCGGTGGATGCAGTTTTTGAGCAGCAACGTAAGTAATGTGTAAGATTATGCGACTTGGGCGCCTTGCACATTTTGCATTGGTGATATGTAACTGGCTTTGCCTCCAAAACTGCATCCTGTACCCGTGATCTTGTGCTATTAATAAACTAAATAGGATCAGTGAATGTAAACATAAGCTAATACTTTAGAACATTTGTATTTACAATATACATCATCATATTTCTTTAAAATGACGTAAAATGTAAGAGAATGTTCGTGTGATTCCCGGGAGCTCACTCCGATAGCGCCATGTCTGTTTACATGATTTTCATACCGAGTTCATTCGGAAACGCAAAAAATTGACAGAAAAAAGTGCTAGTGTGATAGGGCCTTAACTCAACAGGCATAGGCAATTTAATACACTTGTATTGTTATATTATATGATAGTATTACATTACAGAATTAGGTCATAATATATAGTGTATCAAATGAGAAAAAATGCTTAGTTCGTCACCTATTTATCTAAAATGAGTTTAATCTTGTCCTTTATTTACCACCCTGGCTAAAGGCCCTATCACACTAACTCTTTTTCCGTCATTGTCAAGTGATGTATTTGCATAATACATAAACTCAAAATAACGCACATACACACATACTCACGCACACATACGCACGCATGCACGCACACACGCACACAAACACACACACACACACACACACACATACACACTCACAAACACAAACATACCGATTAGTTCATTCATAAAAGGCTGATATACACGCAATATATATATGTACTCGTGTGTGTGTGCGTGTATATATATATATATATATATATATATATATATATATATATATATATATATAGATAGATAGATAGATAGATAGATAGATAGATAGATAGATAGATAGATAAATGATAGATTGATAGATAAATATATACATAGATATATAGACATAGATATGTATATATATATATATATATATATATATATATATATATATATATATATATATATAGAGAGAGAGAGAGAGAGAGAGAGAGAGAGAGATAGATAGATAGATAGATAGATAGATACAAACACACACACACACACACACACACACACGAATTAATAAAAGGCTGATATACACGCAATATATATATGTACTCGTGTATATGTATGTATGTATATATCTATGTATCTATCTATATATATTATATATATATACATATATATATATGTATATATATATATATATATACATACATACATGCATATATATATATATATATATATATATATATATATATATA
>NC_091576.1:13123934-13126434 GCF_042767895.1 Penaeus vannamei
GGCTCACAGTTGTAGAATTCCAGGGAATCTGGAAATCTATTATGACTTGTATGAGTCAGCAGTAAATGCATTCATAAGTTCTCAGCTATAAAACTACACATTAAGAGTCCTTGGTACTTAAATATAAATACACAGGGCACTATGCATAGTCACGAACGCTTAGAAAAAAACATAAACATGGAACATATATTCTTTCTTCTAAGCAAACCCCAAAAGTGGACTTGGGAGGGGGACTGTGGAGGGGTTATAATGATCACAAATTATTTTCTTTTTTTGTTTTTGTTTCCGTCCTATGCTTTTGTCTATTGCTCATTTTTCCTTTTAGATTGTTGATCCTCCTCCTCCTGCTCCTCTCTCTGGCGAAGGCCCCCTCACACAGGAATTCCCCCCCCCTCCACAAACCCTAAATTCTCTCCATCCCTCCTGCAGAAGCCAAGACGATCCTCGCGCCGGGGCCCCTCGCCTACTTCAACCTGATCCCCCAGGACGCCTCCGACCCTCTCTACGGGAAGTCGAAGCCCCTGCAGGCCCTCCGGAGGACCTTCCTGCTCGACCACCTCGTCCTCGACCCCATTGAGCCCTCGGACCCCAAGCTCGAGGAGGGAGACGGCGTCCGCGCTCTCACCTTCACCGGGAAGGACCTCTACTTCAAGAAGGACAAGGAGGGTGAGTTGACGCGGCGACGAGGGTGGGTAGGGATGGGGTGGATAGTGGATAGAGTGGACGGCTGGGTGGAAGTAACAGGGCGCATGGAAGGATGGAGACAGAGCCACCGAGAAGGGTAGGAGAGGGATGGAGGTGTGAGTGGATGCAGGATTCAAGTAGGAGAAGCATGGATGGGAAAGTGGGTGAGACATGGATAGTGGATGGATGGACGGCGAATGGACGGCAACAGGAACAAGGTACATGAGCAAAGTAGAACAGATGGATGGATGGATAAACAAATAGATTTCAGGTAGGGAAGGGCAGGTGCATATATTAGAGTAAAACAGGTGGATAAGCTGTTGAATAATTGAATGGACCGAATAAACATTTATCTGATAGCGTGAACGGGTGAGTGAAAGAGGAGTGAGGCGAGCCAGAGTGCTAAACACTCCTGGCCTTTCTCCTCTGAAATCCTCTCTCCCTCCTCCAGGCAACATCACCGTGGGGGGCGTGGCCGTCCAGGACGTGACGAGCCTGCATGACGGCACGCAGGTCTACATCTTGGCCGACATCTTGTTCGACAACCGAGCGAAGGTCCGCACGGCCTTCAACCAGCGCCAGGCCATCGCCGAGGAGCTCAGGAAGCCCCTGGGGCCACCGCTCGACATCCCTGACACGCCGTCGTCCTTCCCCACCATCCTGCGCAGCCCCGCCCCCCCTCCGCCGGGGCTGGTTGGGCCCCCCGCCATCCCGACGCTTTCGGAGGACCCGCTGGTGCGGCCGCCCGCCCCGCCGCCCTCCTTCAGCGCCGCCGCCCCCCCGGCCACTCCGACGTTCGTTGTGGACCCGGCGGTGCTCCCCCCCGCCGCCCCTCCCTCAGACGTCGCCGGGCCCCCCGGCCCTCCTTCAGGCGTCGCCGGGCCCCCCGCCCCTCCCCCCTTCCGAGCGCAGTTCTCCGCCCCCGGAGCTCCCCCTCCGCTGTCCCCCGCGGCTCCCCCAGCAGCGCCCCCAGCAGCCATCACGGCCGCCGACGACGCCATCATCTTCCCGGCTGAGGTAAGGCGCAGGTAGTCACGCCCCCGACCTGTCCAAGACGACTCGCGCGCCCACTCGACCTGTGGGTTTCTTCTTGACCTCCCACGACCCATCCTTCCTTGGTCTACCTTTAACCTTCTCCTCTCGCCCTCTCGCCTTTCGCCTCTCCCTCCTTGTCCGTCTCTTTGCGCTCTCCTTTCTCCCTTCTCGTTCTCTTCTCGAGTTCTTTCTCTCCCCTTGATATTTCTTTACGCTTCCTGCTTCTGCCTCCGTTTCTAACCAGTCGCCGGCCGTCGCTTTTCCCTCTTCATCTCTCTCCTCCTTGCTTACTTGCCTCGGCTCCCTCTGGCAACTTTCCTCATCATTGTGTTTGCCTCATATATATATGTATATATATATATATATATATATATATATATATATATATATATATATATGTATGTATATACATATACATTTATATATGTATTATAATCGTAGGAACTTTCTTCAAGAGTTAATGGAAGACGCGCCAGTTTCAGCAAACAGTGCTGGATGGACAAAATTCAAGCTTTTCTTAACACTCCATTATTATCCTTTTCCTTGAAAGCTTTTGTGAAACTGTTCAGTCATATTAGATGATGCTTACTTTTATTCCCGGATGAATTGTTGTCCAAATGCCAGTGCTTGTATTTTTAACAACCTTCCTGCTTATCTGTAGTTATCCGCCATGTTGCATCTCCGCTTTTCTCGTCGTTTTTGTTTTTCTTCTTCATTATGGATTGCTTCATAAAGCATATAAGATATTGACACTTTCTTTGGAATTCAATAATTAACTATT
>NC_091576.1:13136434-13138934 GCF_042767895.1 Penaeus vannamei
ACAACAACAAAAGACGGATAAATAAACAAAACAAACGCTGTCTAACGTAAACATGTTCATCTGTACAGTTATTGGCGATAATTCTGGAAATATACATATGATATCAGTAAAAAGTAATCTATGATAAATACTAATAAGTAATGATGATAATGACATCATTGCTAATGATAACGATACGAAAATTAATCCTCATATTGATTATATCAGCAATAATACCAACAACGATAAAAAGTATGTTGAAAAAACAGCAGTGAGAATAATGATATTAAAACGACATTAATTCTGATTACGATACACATAATAATGATAACGGTAATGAAATAGCAATACAGATATCAGTGTTATCACATTATTATAGTAAGATAAGTACTGACGGTTTAAATTGTTTTGAGAATGATGATAATAATCAGAGAAAGGATAATGACTCTGAGAAAAAGATCTATACTGAAAATAAAAATAATGATAATGACAATACTACAATAATGATACTGATCATAATAGGTGAATGAATACTACACATGATAATGAGGACAAAAGCAAAATGATAAAATAATTTAAAATGATATTAATGATAATGGCAACAACGACTAGTAATATCCCATAATAATGTTAAGATGTAATGTGAATACTATTGTAACAGAGAATATTTGATATGACAATAATGATATGAAAACAATAGGATAATACAAATAAAAATGATAATCAAAATCTACAGTTGACATTGATAATGATGATCATAGCTGTAGTACTAAGACTGATGATATTGATAGTAACAATAAGAACAACACAAGTAATGATAATGAGGATAAAAATGATGATGATAATAGTAGTTTTATAATGATGATAGTAGTGGTAATAATGGCAATAGTGATAATGATAATGATGATGATAATGATAATAGAACAATGCTGATAGTGATGATGATGATGATGACAATAATAACAATGATAATGATAATCATGTTTATCATAATAGTGAGAATAATAATAGTGATGATGTCAGTAGTAGTAGTAATAATATTGATAATAATGATAATGATAATAATAATAATGATAATAATAATAATGATAATGATAATAATAATAATGATAATAATAAGAATGATAATGATAATAATAATAATAATAATGATACATTTAATAATAATAACAATAACAACAACAATGATAATAATAACAATAATAATAATGAAAATAATAATAATAATGATTATAGCAATAATGATAATAATTATGATAATGATAATAGTAATAATGATAATAATAACAATAATAATAATAATAATAATAATAATAATAATAATAATAATAATAATAATAATAATAATGATAATAATAATAATAATAATAATGATAATAATAATAATAATAATAATAATGATAATAATGATAATAATAATAATAATAATGATAATAATAATAATGATAATAATAATAATAATAATAATAATAATAATAATAATAATAATAATAATAATAATAATAATAATAATAATAATAATAATAATAATGATGATAATAATAATAATATTAATGATACTAATAATGATAATAGTAATAAAAATATTTTAAATGAATAATCATAATTTTTGAAAATAATGATAATAATGATAATAATGATAATGATAATCATGATGATAATGATAGCAATGGTATTGATAATGATAATGATAGTAATGATAACACTGATTATAATGGTAATGTTAATAATACGATGATGATAACAGTATTGATGATAATAATGATAATGACAATAATGATAACTGATATTAACATTATCAGTGATAACAATGATAACAAAATAAAAGTAAGAACAGCAACAGTGCTGTCAATGATAAAAATAACAATAATGATAATGATAATAACAAAGATATAATGATAATAGTAATAATAATGATTATAAGAATGATAATGATAACAATAGTAACAATGATAATAATAATAATAATAATAACGACAATGATGATAACCATAACAACAATAATAATCATAGTAATAATAATAGCAATACTGATAATAATTATAATGATGATAATGACGAAAGTAGTAACAATGATAGTAATAACAATGATAATAATGAAAATGATTATTATAATGATAATTCTGATAATAACAACAATGATAAAATCATTGATAAGTATGATAGTTGTTATACTAATGAAAATAACAGTAACAACAATGTTTCTGATTGTAATGATGTTAATAGTAATAGCAATAATGATAATGATAATAATGATGATAATAATAATAATGATAATAGTAATAATAACAATAATAATAATAATAATAATAATAATAATAATAATAATAATAATAATAATAATAATAATAATAATGATAATAATAATAATAATAATAATAATAATAATAATGATAATAATAATAATAATAATGATAATAATAATAAAAATAATAATAATAATAATAATGATAATGATAATAATAATAATAATAATAATGGTTATAGTAATAATAATGATAATAATGCTAATAATAGTAAT
>NC_091576.1:13143934-13178934 GCF_042767895.1 Penaeus vannamei
TAATAATTATATTAATGATAACAATGATGATAATAATGATAATGATAATGATCATAATGACAATAATGATAGTAATGATAATAATGATAATAAAGATAATGATAATGATATCAGTAATAATTTTAGTAATAATAACGATAATAATAATGTTAATGATACTGATATTAACGATAATGATGATAATAATGATAATGATAATAATAATGAAAATATATAATAATGTTAATAGTAACAATAATGATATTAATAAGGAAAATAATACCTATGATAATAATGATAATAGAAACAACGATAATAATGATAATAATGTTAATGATAATGATGAAAATATCAACAATAATAATAATACTAATGATCATCATATCAATAGGAATTGTGGAAATGATGATCGTAATAAAGATAAAAATAATATCAAATTAATGGTAATGATGATCATAGCACTCATAATGAGATTAATAATGTGAGCGCGTGTGTATGTATACGTGTGTGCGAATGTACCTATGTGTATTCGTGTGAATGTCTATTTATACTCTTGTGTGTGAATGTATGTATGTGTATTCATGTGAGTGTGTAGGTATACGTTTGTGTGTGAATGTACGTATGTGTATTCATGTGAGTGTGTAGGTATACGTTTGTGTGTGAATGTACGTATGTGTATTCGTGTGTGTATATGTACATATGTGTGTCTCTGTGTCCACATACACCCCTGCACACACCGCTACTACACAAGGACAGAACAAACACCAAACATTCATTTGTTCCTCAGAAATCAGAACCAGTAACCCCCCCTCCCCCTCCCCCTCCCCCATCCTCGCTCTCCTATAAGAAGAAATCCTTTCAGCCTGAGTGCGGTCCCGAAATACGACCCGAAACAGAACCCGAAACGAGACCCGAAACACAAAACCCGAAACGAGACCCAAAATGCGACTCGAAACGTGAACCGAAGCACAACCTAAAAAACCCGAAACACAAAACACGAAACAACCCGAAACGAAACCCGAAATGCGACTCGAAATGTGATCCGAAGCACAACCCGAAATGCGACTCGAAACGTGAACCGAAGCACAACCCGAAATGCGACTCGAAGCATAAGCCGATACAACCCGAAACGCGCGACCGGAATCAGCCAGGGTTGGTATCTCCGTGTCCGAAGGTCAACCCCTTTCGGTTTTAGGGATTGATCTGTGGTCAGAGGGGGCTTTGCGTTTCACTGTGGGGAGTGGGGGGGAGGGATGGGGGAGGGAGGGGGAGGAAGAGGGGGAGGGAGAGGAGGGAGGGGGAGGGATGGGGAGGGAGAGAGGGAGAGAGAGAGGGAGAGAGGGGGAGAGAGGGGGAAGAGGGGGAGAGAGGGGGGAGGGAGAGGGAGGGAAGGGGAGGGAGGGTGAGAGAGAGAGAGAGAGAGAGAGAGAGAGAGAGAGAGAGAGAGAGAGAGAGAGAGAGAGAGAGAGAGAGAGAGAGAGAGAGAGAGAACGAGAGAGAGAGAGAGAGAGAGAGAGAGAGAGAGAGAGAGAGAGAGAGAGAGAGAGAGAGAGAGAGAGAGAGAGAGAGAGAGAGAGAGATAGGTACGTTATTAACTAAACTAGTATGTAGATAGGTAGATAGATAGACATATAGATAGATAAGTAGGTAGGTAAATAAATAGAGAGGTAGATAGATAGATGGGTGGATAAATAAAAGACAAATATATAAAGACAAAAGGATAGATATGCAAGTAGATGTTTATATCAACATATCTATCTATCTATCAGTTCATCTACGAATATATGTACCTGTATGTGTATCGATTAACAAACAGACGGAGATAAAAGACAGATGTAGACATTAACAAAGATGAGGAAAATGTCTAGAAGGACAGGGAGACAGACAAAGCAACACAAACCGTACATATACAAAGCAGACAGACAGACACTGACAGTCAGACTGGGAATTATAATGAAACGGATAAAGAGAAGAGGCAGAAAGGTGAGGTGAAACGAAAGAGAAAAGAAATAAGAGTGACAAAGGGAAAGACAGGGAAAGACAAGACAGCAGGAGACAGCTGTATCCTGTCACTGACCTCTCCCCCCCATCCTACCCCCCCTCCCAGCCTAACACAAAGGGCATCCAAGGGCATTTGACCTCAGGAGCCTCTTATCGTGCCCTTGGAGGAAGTGGAGGGGGAGGGGAGGGAGGGGGTGGTAAAGAGGCAGAAAGAGAGATAGATAAAAGGAAGGAGGGGGAGGGGGAGGGATTGGGGGCAGGGGGGGAGGGGAAAGCGGAGATCGGGGATGAGGAGGGAGCGCGGGCAAGGAGGAAGAGGGACGGGGGAAGGGATAGGGGAGTGGTAGCTGGAAGGAAGAGGCAGGGTGGCAGGGTGGGGTGAAGAAGGGGAATGATAGGGGGCATAGGGTAAGGGATAGGGAACAGGAGGGGTAGGGAGGAGAGGGGGCAGAGGGGGGACAGGGGAAGGAAGCGTGGAGGAATAGGGGGCAGGGGGAAGGGCAGTGGGCAGGGGTAGGACGAGGGAGGGCATATTCCCATGCCCCGGAGCGCCTCTGGGTCGCCAGGACGAAGGACAGCGGTCACGGCCCGTCGGACCTTTTCTCTCGGAGGCCGTGGATGGGGGGGGGGGGGGCGGGTAGACGTTACGTAGTCGTAGGCTTAGCTGGAGGTCGTGCCGATGCGACGTCCTTTTTTCTTTGTTCGTTTAATATATTTTACGATTTTAAATACGGTCATGTCGTCCGTGGTCGTGTTTAGAAAGTGTCGCCCGCGGCCGTGGGCGGCGTCCGGCCGGAGCGACACAATGAGACAAAAATCGCGCTGCTTGCGTGCGAGAACGCTTCCCGAGGTCGCACTCGCCCGAGATCGCACTCCGAGTGTGTGGAGGTCGTCCTCGGGGCTAACGAAGTGTGTGAAACAAATGTGTGTGGTGAGCATTATTCTCCGCCATGTTTGGCATCGTGTGCACATTTTTTTTTATTCTTAAATATATTAGTGTATTAGGATATACCCACGTATACACAAATATGTAAAAATATACACATATTTATGATACGTATATGCATATACACATACAACACTTTGTAACTTTAAATGTATAAATTTCTAGGAGATAAATACTTATGCACAAAGATGTATATGTACATACATATGATACGTGTACATAAATATACCACGTGTACATAAATATACCTACAGGCCATACACATGTACAAACATATGTAAACATACGTCCACAAGCTCAGAAAACACGCACACACATACACTGGCATTCCCCCACGTACGCACCCAGCCCCCCCCCCCCCGACACTCACAAATCGCTCTCCCTCCAAACAGAGACGAAAGCGGCAATTACAGCTTCCTGCAGCCGATGGCGAAGGTGACCTTGACCCCGCGATGTGCTGTGACCCCGGTGACCTGGCCATACCCGGGGGCCCAAGCGCTGACCTCTCACCCGCGGGGGCTCCCAGGCAGGCCCCCGGGGACTTGTACAGCACACCTGGAGACGACATTCCGCGAGGCGCCAGGTGGGTGCTGCTTGGGGCGCCCGACGCAGCCTGAACTAACCGGGCTCCAGTTGTGGGCGTGGAGTGGTAGTGGTTAATTGTGTTTATCCGTAATGGTGTGATTATTATGGTACGGTGATGGATCTAATGATATTCATATAATCAGGGCAAGATTAGGGTATTTGATTTATGGGCGTATAACCCTGGGGCTTCCGTCAGCTGACGGGGCTCCAGAGATTGAGTGAGAAGCTATTTTACTTGAAATTGCCGAAGCAAATCATGCACACTATATCAAGAGCATTTAACTTTTCTTTGACTTTTTATCCTTTGAAAATATTCCTGGTTGGATCACATCATCGCTAATAAAATCTTAATTCGGTTCAACTTCTAAAGGTGACTGGCATATTGTACCATTGCAATAGATGATATCAAGATGCATATTATTAATAATATTAATGTGCATGGTATCATTAATATCAATATGCGTAATGTTGATAATATTAATATGCATAATACTGACATGCATAATAATAATTATAATAATATTGTGCACAATTTTAGTATACATAACAAAAATGATGATAATATGCATATTATTAATAATATCAATATGTACAAAAATAGATTAATGGTAATCATCCTCATCTAAAAAAATATTTAAATCTAAAAGACAGAAAGAAAAGAACCAAAAGAAGACATCTGCCTCCGTGCACTCTTTCTCGCTGTCATGAAATTGTCACGTTCAAGGAGAAATGACATTCAAAACGTCTTGAGATTGTCTTCGGGGCAGATATTTGTTTTTTCTTTGTGGGGGGAGATAATGGATTGCGTTTCTATGTATATGTTTATCTATGCATTATTCATTCAGTCATTTGCATTATTGCTTTCAGATGTACGAAGGCGTCTGTTTTGTTGGTATTATTGTGTGGTGAGCTCGACCTTTTGCTTTGTTTTTGTTCACTGTTTATTCTCTTCACGTCCTTCTTCTTTCTCTTCTCTACTGCTGTTTCCTTTTCTCCACATCTCTCTCTCTCTCTCTCTCTCTCTCTGTCTGTCTGTCTGTCTGTCTCTCTCTCTCTACCTATCTATTCACCTATCTTCCTGCTCACCTATCCATCCACTTCCACACAACCCCCCCCCATAAGCAAGCACGTATTCACCCCCCCTCCCTCTCCCCGTCCCCCCGCAGCCCCCCGCCCGGAGACAACCGCCCCCTGTCCGCCCTCACGTCCATCGAGCAGTTCGCGACCCTCTTCGAGCTCTCCGGGTCGGGCGAGGGCAGCGTGGTGGGCGTGCTGCAGCAGGAGGGCCTCACCACCTTCCTCGCCCTCCTGGAAACCTCGGGCCTCCTCGGAACCCTCGTCTCAGGAGGTTTGTTCGTTGTTCCTGTTGGCTGCTGATTTATTTATTTATTTATTTTTCATGGGAGGGTTTCCATTGTGAGTTGATAAGGACGTTTGGTTCTGTGGTTTGGCGGTGGCACTTGAGTGAAGGGGTTTGGCTGAGGTGCAAAGAGTGCGGTGAGGAAAGGTTGTGTTTTGAGAAAGGGTAAGGAAGTAGACTGGTACTTCACATTCTTGCTTGGTATTGTAGTGCTTCTGTTTTGGTGAATACGGTGTACTGAACGGCATTTACGTTATGGAATTAATTTAAATAGCATTTCACCCGACGATATAAAATGTCTATCAAACACATTTTCTCCGGAACCCGTACAAATATTTCATGCAAGTCCCCTCTCTCGTGGTCACAGAAAACGGCCCCTTCGTCGTCCTGGCTCCTTCTGAATCTGCCTTCGCCCGTCTGTCCCGCGACGACCTCCGCCAGCTGGCTCGCGGGGACGACCTGTCCTTTCACCTCTTGCCCCTCCGAGGCCAGTCTCCCCCCCAGGTCACAAACGACGCCGTCTTCCTCACCCTGGACGGCTCGGAGGTCAGGTTCAACGTGTACGATGGAGTAGTCTACGTTAACGGGGTGGCCGTCCTTAGGCAAAACATCCAATTCCTACACGGGTCCATTTACGTAAGTAGGAAGTAATGCCCAAGATGATGTGACATGAGCGTAGTAGCATAAGCCAAATTCACACACATTTACAACCCTGTGTATGTGTCTATGTATATCCTTATTCTCACTCGCACAATACAACTCGCTAGATGTCCTTCTCAGGTCCTGGAGTCGGTGCTACAGCCTCCCTTGGGCGACCTGCAGGGCGTCCTTGTCGGCAGCGGGACGTCTGTGTCCCGCGTCAACACCCTCCTCACTGTTACCAGACTCTTGGACGCTGGTAAGTCTCAATGAGCGGAATTCCATGTGTATGAGGAACTAGTTTCCACGCCCATGCTACACAAAGTTAGGGATTTATCCTGTTCAGAGGGATCCTTATCCGTAAATGCACTTTGTAAGAATAAAATAACACTTTTCCTCGATGCCGCTCTCGATCAGGCACCTACACCCTCCTGGCTCCCCCGGACTCGGCCATCACCTCGAAGGGCTACACGTGGCCACGGCTCCTCATGGACAGGGCGAAGGGGCGGGACCTGATGCGCCGACACACGATCCCGGGGGCGCTGTACACCGAGGGCCTCCTGCAGCGCCGCACCATCAGGACACTGGCAGGAACCAGCGTCACCTTCAGGAGGGACATGGATGGTAGGGCTCCAGCGCGAGATGTGGCTCTCGGGCGCTGTCTCGATTCTCAGTTTGTAGATATGCCGCGAAAAGTCAGCAGATACGAGAGCATATAAAAAAAGTTCATTGTAGAATAGAGTAAGAGCTGAAGGTTTTATAATGATATGAATAGGGTATAATAAAATGAAATCCAATACGGTGATGTAATATACTGAATGAAATTAAGATAAAGTTACCTACCAATCCATGGTTTTAATGAATATTGTTACCAATTCGAGGCTTTCCAAATGCCAACAGGCACTATATCTGCCAATGGAGTCCCCTTGCTGAAGTCCAACATGACGGCCTTGAACGGCGTGGTGCACCTGTCGGCTGACGTCATCCCGGAGTCTGACCTCGGGTCCGACCCGACCAGCCTCCCGCACCCGCTGCTCAGCCAGACCGAAGCTTCGGTTTTCGCCAACCTGGGCTTCGGGGGCGACCTCGTCCCGAGCATCCCCGCGATCTCGGGGCTCTACGACCTGCCTGATCACGACCCTTTCCAGGCCTTCGACCCAGAGCCCGAGACGAGCACTGTGGCGCCCCTCCCGGGGTCCCAGCGCCGTCCCGCGATATATGGCGGGCCTCCGGACCTCTTCCCGACAACCAACAACATCCAGTCCGGAACGAGTCCCCAGTGGCCGCTCAACAGAGCCTCGAGTCCTGCCCTCTCAAGCTTCCTCGATATGCTGGACAGGACTTTCGATGTCGACGGCGGCCTAACGCCGGCGGGTGTCACCAGGTCCTCTGCTTTCGGAAGCACAGAAGCCCCAGGAGGGAACACCGATTTCCTTATCATCGTCGACCCCACGCCCAGCCAGCTGGGAAGCGTCCCGCCGGCGTCTGGAGGACCTTCCGTGGTCGGCTTTCCAGGAAGGGCGAAGGAGGCCTCTCGACCGGGGTCAGGTATCGTCCCTGTGGTTCCTGAGGTCGTTGGAGGGTGCTCTCCCGACGAAGCAGTGGCGGCTGATGAGAGGTCTCAGCTGACGGTTCTGACACTCCTGGAAAGACTCAACCTCACCAGATTCTTAGACCTTGTGAAGCACGCGGGGTTGGCACTCACTCTCAGTCTCGAAGGTTCGTTTTTAAAAGGCTCTAAGCCACGAACGCTGCTGTTTTGTGGCATCAAAAAGTGTGTGGGAATCCTCAAAGTAACGGATTCGAAGCACGAACCTAATTGCATTTTCCTCCCCTCAGCAGGGCCCTGGACGATCTTCGCCCCGACCAACGAGGCGATCGAAGCCATCCCGTCGGAGGCGCTACAGGAGATGTCTGACAACCCAGCCTTCCTTCGGCGCCTGATATCTTACCACCTTGTCCCAGGGAGGTTCACCAGCAGCGGCTCCTTCTCCCCCGGCAGACAGCTCCCCACACTTCACGCAGGATACACTCTGGTCCTCTCTTACTACACTGACGGGCCTGTGGCGGTACGTGGGGTCTGGTTAATAAAACGACTGGAGGCTGAAAAAACTTTGCAAACACCAAATCAAGACGAAACCAGAAAAAAATATTGACAGATCTAGATGTATAATTATTCTATATGATCAGCAGCATGCCTAATCATAACACGATAACCCACATAATCCAGACTAAATGTATAATTCCAAATTGATTTCCACAACTTTTCCAAGCAATCTTAAACCTCTAATTCCTGGCCTCCGTAGCGCTGGGTGGCGGGAGGCAGCGTCGTCACGGACCTCGACGAGCGCGGGAGCAACGGGGTCGTCCACGTCATCGACCGGGTCCTCTACGCCCCCTACGGCAACGTCTTCACCACCAGCAGGCTGTCTCCGGTCCTCAGCACCTTCACCAGCCTCGTTGCCGACGACGAGGTCCTCAGCTTGCTCTTCACGGGTGAGTGGCCGAAGAATTCAGGTTATTTCGTTATTTTTCGCTTTGTTTGCCATTATGTAATATGTAGACTGTTTTGCATGACAGAGTGACCAGGTACTTTTGATCTAATAAGAGCAAAATGACAAGCGAACCTTTGAAACAGCACAAAGATATCAAACAATGTACAAAATAAAGAGGAGACAAATAAAAAGAATTAATAGATTAAGATCAGGTCTGCAAAGATTAAGGAAATGAAAAACAAAAAAAGGAAAAAACGTCATTATATACATTCTCCCTGTACTTCTCTCAGAATCGGGTCCGCTCACGGTCTTCATCCCCTCCGACGCGGCGCTTCGGAATTACACTCTCCCGGGCGGCATTCAGGCGAGGCGAGGTAATGAATTATTGCACAAAGATATTCATTCCTGATTTTGCATTTTTCTCATTCCTCCAGGAGAGAAATAAAACAGGGAAGGAAACAAGGAAATTATATATATATATATATATATATATATATATATATATATATATATATATATATATATATATATATATATATATATATATATATATATATATATATATATATATATATATATGTGTGTGTGTGTGTGTGTGTGTGTGTGTGTGTGTGTGTGTGTGTGTGTGTGTGTGTGTGTGTGTGTGTCTATATATATGTAGATATACATACATGTATATATATATATATATATATATATATATATATATATATATATATATATATATATATATATATACATAAAACACACACACACACACATATATATATATATATATATATATATATATATATATATATATATATATATATATATATAGAGAGAGAGAGAGAGAGAGAGAGAGAGAGAGAGAGAGAGAGAGAGAGAAAGATAGAAAGATAGAAAGATAGAAAGATAGAAAGATAGATAGATAGATAGATAGATAGAGATAGAGAGAAAGAGAATGATTGACAGTTAGAGAGAAAGAGAGAGAGAGAGAGAGAGAGAGAGAGAGAGAGAGAGAGAGAGAGAGAGAGAGAGAGAGAGAGAGAGAGAGAGATGGAGAGAGAGAGAGAGAGACCGTGTGTGTGTGTGTATGAGAGAGAGAGAGAGAGAGAGAGAGAGAGAGAGAGAGAGAGAGAGAGAGAGAGAGAGAGAGAGAGAGAGAGAGAGAGAGAGAGAGAGAGAGAGAGAGATCTAAAAGAAAACTCACTTCACCTCGATCCGCCAGGCTGGGTGTTGTCGCACGTGGTGACGGGCACGTGGTACACAGCGGGCTTTTCCAACACGTGGCCTCTCGTGACCGTCAACAACGACACTTTAGAAACCACCACTGCATCCGGCGATAGGGGTAAGCAAGTCATCAAAGTACCTATAATAACGTTATGTTTGATTTAGGCTCGGTTTGATCCTAAATAAAGAAATAACAAATATTCATTTAGCAGATTCTTGTCAATATAGTTACCATTCTTCTTGTTTTTTTCAGAACTGATTACGGTGAATGGTGTAGAAATAACGTATGCTGATATTACCGCATCTAATGGAGTTATACATGTAATTGATTCCATTCTCTTTCCACCAACTTAGTCAAAGAAAACGAGACTTGTTTATATTCGTTCACCATATAGGAGAAACTACTGTATTTTGTTGTAGCTTGGACTCGTGACTATTATGATCTCTACTTTCACGCTTTGTTTGTCTGTGTATGTGTAGGCTAGTGAGAATTTAGCCGTGCCAAAGTTAATGACTGTTTTAGTTTTAAGGTTTTCGCAGTTAGGTAGGCTATGCATAGTTGAGGAAACTTTTTTTTTTTGCAAATCAAAAATTCCCATCCTTACTTATCATCCAGATTAATTCGAGTTCTTTCGAGTAAATGTCAAACAATTTTGATCTTTCACTTTGCTTTTCGCCGACTTCCGTCCTAAAGTATCCCCTATCATATGGAATACAAATAACCCAAAGAAATGTGACAACTTCATGTACAGTGCTTAACACAGGAGGCTACACCAGGCCTGTCACTAGCTTCAAAACCCATTACTCTGAGAGTACATTTCTCTTTAATTATTTTGATATATTTTGTATCATAAGATAGGTAAAGAAACTATATATGAAACAAACAGTTGCATGTATGTTGTACAGAGCATAGCACGGATTATAAATAAAAAGTTTATATTTTAAACTTTTAATTTCTGGGAATGGTGACAGGTCTGGGCTATGATACGTAGGTTGAAATGCTATGTTACCAATTCATCTCAGTTAACACAAAGGAATATTCCTCATGCCAAAAATGACACAGATTTTTACTTATGCAAGGAATTCATACATACTAGCACACACTTCAAAGCCATGACATATAGTCTACACACACACACAAGAACACACACACACACACACACACACACACACACACACACACACACACACACACACACACACACACACACACACACACACACACACACACACACACAAACACAAACACACACAAACACACACACACAAGAATTTGACATTATTTGTTCAATAAATATAATGAAGCAAAATACTGATGAGTAAAGATGATTTTTTCCAATTTGCAAACTCTCTCATTACTGATGACTGGGCCGGTCCCACTTTTGTTAAAGGTTAATTAATGGAGGTTTCTTTTGACAGAAATAAAGGAATCACAGAATAACGTGTTTATCTTCCCTGCAATATAATGCATCTAGCTCTTTGAAGATAGCAAATCTTAAATATCATTTGGTCAAGACAATGGGGATTAGTTTGAAAAATAAAGGTACCCCATTAAAATCTACCTAAAAAAAATCATACTTGAGAAAAGTTCTCATTTTAAACTTTCCTTTTCCTAGATCCTAATTTGCTTCCTATTTCCGGTTCATTCATTAGAAGGGTGCACAAGATCTTAATAATAAGGAACATTTAATGAATCTGATGATGATTCTTCAGGCCTGAAATTTCCGTAGCTCCCACAAGGTACCTGCATCTGCTTGTGGTTCCCTTGAGATTAGTGATCTCATCTTAAACTTTACATCTATTCTTGATGCATGTTCCCCTACAATTGTTTTTCTTTGTAAAAGTCTTGAAATGATATTAGTGGATTTTAAAGTTTTGAGTTTCTTAGCAAATATTATTACAACATTAAAGTCTGAAGCACTTGCAATGAAGGCACATTATTTCTAGAGAGAAAAAAAATCAAATACCTAGACTCTGCTGCTAATGAATACACAAATACCTCTTGCACTACTAACCTTCATGTAAAGGGAAAGAAGAATCTAAGGATGTGTAAAAAAATAGGTATTCATATTCAATATCCTCATTTGTTTGGTGGCTATAGTATTTACAACTTTTATAAATCAATCCCATTTTCCCTTTTTCCTCATCTACAATGGAGTAAAATAACTGTTTCCATTCCAAACTGAAATTTATATTTACTATAAAGCAAATGACACACAAACATTTATTCTCATCTTTATTTTCTATAATTACACATTCATCCACTTAACTTACTCTAAATTATATAAATTGATAGAAATTTGATATAAAATTATTCATAAATACATAAATAGCTCTATACAAGAATTATTTGAGTCTGTAACTCTAAAAAAGCATATAAGGACTAAAAATACAATACAGTCAGTAACACTGACAACATGAAAACTAACATTATTATGACAAAATGAAGGTAAATTTAACGTTACAATAAAAATAACTAGACACAAGAAATAACAAATAGTAAAGGCAATGATAGAACACTCTGGCAGTGACTTGCATCTGTTATCAAATATTTGTAACTATAAAGTCTGATAAGTGCCATATTTATATATGGAATTAAAAACACTGATCACCATCTGGGTGAGACTAGAGGTTGCACCTAATTGACTGCATATGTAAGAACAATGAAAGACAATTACACAACAAATTTAATGAAATCTGAATAATTTCACTTATTCATGTTAAATAATCAATAAATGGATGCAAACATCTGCATAAGGATGAAGATCTATCTCTAAAGACTTACAATCATTATTGGTTAGGAAGCACTTTGCCATTATAAAAAATACAAAATAAAATATGGCAACTATTCATTCTAAACTGCAATTATCTTAATATAAAATTCAACAGCTGCTCTTACTTACTAATTGCATTGATATAGACTTATACTTGTACATATACACATACATTAACTTGTGTACAAATCATTGTGCACAGCCTATCATATCAACCTGCAACATATAAAATTTAGTAAATCATTTGGGGAAAAACAAGATTTATGACTCTACTACTGTCACTCATACTTTTTTAGGTTTTGGGGCTGTCATTTTAAGAATAGTGTCACAGATTATTTCCAGGCTGGCACTGTCTGAGAGTTGGTGCCCACCGTGCTTGACATATAGCAGCTGAACATCATTTGCTTGCAAGGCTCCAAGCACTTGAAGGGATTCTTTGTATGGTACATCCTTGTCCTGGAATTCAAAAGCTATTAGTACTAGTTATGTAGAAGAGAAGAAACATTTATAATAAAAAAAAAAATGAGAAAGAGTGAGAGTGGGAGAAGAGAAAATTTGTATAGTACTCTTACCTTTACACCATGTATAATTCTAGTTGGACACTGTATTGGAATACTGCCGGCCTCCATGCTTATCTCGTGTTTCTTCATGTCTTCAAACATGCTTTTCCTTAGCGGGAACTCGCCGTAGTCAGGTACAAAAAGCTTCACTATTTCATCTGCTTCAAATTTCTTTACCAGTCCAGGTGGTAACTGAGACAGGAGGACCTGCATGTACTTCCTACCAAAGTTAATGGCCGGAGCTAACATAAGCAAACTGCCAAACTTCTCAGGATACCTTTCTGCTAGGAGTGATGATATCTGAAATCATCCACAGGTAATGAGTGTTCATTATAATTTATGGGCCTCTGAGGATGTTAGATAATAAACATCAAATTAAACACCATGTGCACATAATTTTTGTGTATTTTTGACTAGTAAAGTACAGAAAATTATGAAATAAACACTGTTCAAAGTCAATGAACACTAAATCAAAAAAGAATAACTGAATGGAACACAACAGACAATATCATACCCAACCACCCATGGATGAAGCAACTATTAGCTGTGGTCCATCTGTTAAATTTGAGAGCACTTGGGCGGCATCTTCCAACCATACAGTTAAAGATGTCTCATTCTGCTTTACCCCCTTTGTCTCGCCCAAGCCACTAGGGTCATACCTAGCAGATGCATAACAAAAACGTATTGGATGGAAACTGGTTTCAGCAGGTATTAACTAATGGATAATACAGTGTACATTTCTTTTAAAAATTGATATTCAGAATAGGTGTGAATAAAGAAGCAGATGAACAGAATCCTTTAAAGGATAATTTTCAAACACTGGAAAAAAATATCTATAATAAGGCTACAACAATAACAAAAATCCGTCATACTGGGATACTTTCCCACAAGGAAAACCACATGCTACAATCTCCACACTTCAAACAAGCTCGCTACAATATACAGGAAATGGATGTAGATGCTTACATTACCTGACATATGGGAAGCCATACTCCTGGCAAAACATATGTAGCATAGTTGCTTTTGTAGCAGCCTTATGGGACATGAAACCTGGGATATATATAATCCCTGGACTACGAATGCCGTCAATTTTCTGATATGCGATTTGTCTGGTCTTCCCAAGAGATGATGTCTAATTTTTCAAAAAAGAAAGAAAAAAAAAGAGAGAGAGGAAAAAAAGAGTTCACTATCAAATCTAACAAATGCTAATAAGCAAATGATAAATGATAAAAGTAAATGTCTGATGGTAAGTTCAGAAAAATGCACAAGACATACCTCTTCCCTGGCATGCAACAGTGATATGCATCAGTACATGACTTCACATACATTTCTAGAATTTTCTGTTGTCGTTAGTGAATTTTCTAATCATTCTGTATTTGACGAGCCTCTCTTCTATCACCCTATCTAGAAGCAATAATCTTTAAATAAAAAATAAATGTTATAACATATGAAATAATGTAAATGAGAGTGATTCAAGCCTTTTGTACTTTTACAAGGTTAATCTGATTCTATATTTTTTCTAATGACAATGGTGTCTTCTAATTCTAAAGCTATGTGTATTCTAATAAATACCTCAAAGAAACTTCTTTGTATCTGAGCTCACTTTGCAGTGGTTTCC
The DNA here is from genome assembly GCF_042767895.1 of Penaeus vannamei. Classification (NCBI taxonomy): domain Eukaryota; kingdom Metazoa; phylum Arthropoda; class Malacostraca; order Decapoda; family Penaeidae; genus Penaeus; species Penaeus vannamei. The sequence goes on from NC_091576.1 coordinate 13,158,104, forward strand.
TGACTAGGTTCACATCATTTTTCATTTCGTATCCAGTGAAAGAAAGAAAGAGAAAGAGAGAAAGAGAGAAAGAGAGAAAGAGAGAAAGAGAGAAAGAGAGAGAGAGAGAGAGAGAGAGAGAGAGAGAGAGAGAGAGAGAGAGAGAGAGAGAGAGAGAGAGAGAGAGAGAGAGAGAGAGAGAGAGAGAGAGAGAGAGTGTGTGTGTGTGTGTGTGTGTGTGTGTGTGTGTGTGTGTGTGTGTGTGTGTGTGTGTGTGTGTGTGTGTGTGTGTACATATAGAGATAAATGTGTGTAAAACTAAATAGATATTAATTTTAAAATCAAGTATATCTGATATTATATCTGATATTCAATGACTCCCTTGCCCTTGACACAAGATATCCTGATTGTAATAATAAGGCTGCACCAAGAAATTGCTCTGATCTCCATGCCTTCAGCACTCAGGTAATGGCTAACAAATAGCATGATATATGATCTGGGAAGATAGAGCTTAGACTGGTTTTTATTTGACAATTTCAGATAGTTGGACATACAGTATATTCAATACCTTCCAAGTATATGTAAGATGGACTTGTTGAACTTTGCATTAACTGAAGGTTACAATGATCGCAATTTTTTTTTCAATGTGGGCATAAGTTCTTATGATGTACAAATGTGTACTCCAGTTCTTTTAATACACAGATGTTCTGTTTATATGCCACTTCAGTATATTAACCCAATGCCACCAAGAACATGCATTGTAATTTTGTTTTGTAAAATGATTATATACAGACACCACATTGGAAACCTTATGAGTACAGGCAAGTTATTTTCGTAAGTCCTAACGTGTGCAGTTAAATTTTTAGTTTGTGTAAAAATGAATGATTCATTGTTGCACGACTATTGTTTTGCATTATGTAACATTAGTTATGTATGATACAGTAGCTATACATCATTTCTGTGCTATCAAAGCAGGTTGTTATTGATTGATAAATCTTTTAGGTCTGCAAAAATTAATTAGCTTGGGCCAATTGGCTGAGTGGTAAACAGGCACTTCAACAACTTTGCATGGTCAACAAATAAGAAAGAGAGAACTGTGTGGTGAAAATGGAAAAGCACATAGGCAGCTACAATATATTGCTTGCATGTCAAAGTTTCTAGTCTGGTTAAGATGGCACCAAAAGGACTCAATTACCAGGGCATGAATTAGTAGGCTATTTGACACCATCTGTTTTCCTTTGTTTTGGGGGATTTTTTCCTAATGCTAGTAATATTGATGCTACTATTATCAATACTAACATTATGAATACCATAGTGTTATTAGCAGTTCTAAGGCAATATGAAATATAACTGAATTTCAATGTACAACTGAATTTTCAAGGTAAGTGAGGTTGGACTAATAACTAACACCTTGGTGACTAAGCACTTTTGGAGCCATCTATGTGTAAATACAATTAATTAAACAAACTCATAATGGGGAAGTCATGTAGATTCATGTCAACCTGTTTGCAGTGGGCTAATTTCTTAGCCCACTGCAAACAGGTTGACATGTGGAATCATTTCTTTTAAAGGACATTATTCTTTTTTCTATCTTTTTGTCAATTACCGAAGATAATGCTGAAAAAGACCTGTATCTTGCTTACCTCAAGGAACTGTGTCTCAGGTCCTGTGGCAGATACATGGAAACATCTCAAAGGGAACAAAGCACCACTCCTTGCATTAAGGTTTCTTATCAAGCTCCCAAACCGCAACATTTTGCTGTAATTGAAGATACTTTCTTTAACTTAAGGTTTAAGCAGAGACAGCAGTGGGGAGGGATGATAAGTGTGGATCAGTGTGATGGTGACAGTGAATAGGAATGGGAGAGGGGAGAGGGGAGAGGGGAGAGGGGAGAGGGGAGAGGGGAGAGGGGAGAGGGGAGAGGGGAGAGAGGAGAGAGGAGAGAGGAGAGTGATCTACACCTTTATGATTTGGTATCTTACTTCATACTAAAGTAAATTAATACCGGCGTTAGTGTAGGCCTTCGTCTAACATTAGAAGTGCTAGCTTTGACCTTTTAAATTTGAACTTTTAAGCTCGATATTTCTTCACCTCTGCCAACATGTCGTACGCTACCAACTATTCTACTCTTAAACTGTAATGAATGAGTGCCGTAAAACTGTTATTATGCTTGTTGCACACTTTGAGACTTTACCGATAACATAAAGATTATCCGTTTCTTCTTCTTCTTCTTTCTTGTTATAGGGTTTAGACTATGTTGTCTATATCCCCTGGATCCTCTTCTTTTGTTCTTGAAGTTTCTTATATTAGGTTGATTAGCTTGGTTCTTTGTAGGAAGATCTTGGTGTGTCTCAGTATGTAATACTTCAGTGGTAATGGATGATCTGTCCCTGTTAACAAAAGGTTGATGTTAGTCATAAATATTTGCTTGAATAAGTGCTTGTTTTAGTTTTATTCTATGGGAGTTGAATCTTGGGCATTGTATTATCATATGTTCTATTGTTTCCTCTTGGTTTCTGCACCATCTGCAGTATGGGTCGTTTTCCATTTTTATTCTATATAAATGTTGTTTTAGTCTTGTATGTTTGGTTAATAATTTTGCGATACATGTATCCATTTTTCTGTTTTTAGCTCTGACCCAAGGTTTTGTTGTTGTTGTCTTTTATGAGATAATTCTTTGAGTTTAGTAATCTTTTGAGATTCGATTCCCATTGTTTGAAATTTTTTGATTTTATTTCTTTTATTGTATAATTTGGGTCTTGAGAAACTTTCATGGTGTTGTTTAGTTCATGACCTTTCTTTGCTGCTAAGTCTGCTATTTCGTTTCCCTTAATGTTTTTGTGTGATGGAATCCATTGGATTTTTATTGTTTGTTTTTTAATTTCAATTGTATGCATTTGCTTTTGTATATCATATATGATTTGTATATAATTTAGAGGTTTACGGTTTTGTAGAAGTTGTAGTGATGATTGGGAATCTGTTAGTATTACCGTTTTGTTTAGATTATTGTTTATAATATAATTTAGTCCTTGCTTTATTGCATAGAGTTCTGCGTGGGTTATTTCTATATTAGCTGGTAGTTTCCAGATAGTTGTTATTTCTTTGTCTTGAATAAATATTGCTGCTGAGGTTGATTCTGGTTCCTTTATTTTTGATCCATCGGTGAATATTTTGGTATAATCTTTGTAGTTTATGTTTATCATTTCTTGATAATATTTTTGAATAACTACTTGAGGGGTGTTTTTTGTAAGTTCTTCAGCAAAATTTATTTGAATATAATTTGAGATATCAAACCATGGGGGTACTGGTGAAGTGGTTGGTACTTCATTTATTTTTAGTTCAATATTCAGGATCTTATTAGTTTCTGTGACTCTGTGGAATAGAGATCTCTTGTCTCTCTGGGGGTTATATTCTTTTATGTAGTTTATTGTTTGCTGTTTTATTGGCATTCTATTGGGTTTGTTTAGGATCTTGGTTAGATGTATATATTCCAGTTCTTTTTTTCGGTCTTTCATTGGAGGTAAATTTGTTAGAGCTTGAAGGGCTATTATTGGGGTTGAATTAAGGCATCCTGTAGCGAGTCTTAATACTTGATTTTGGAGGATTTCTATTTTTTTAATTTCTCCTTCTTTTGCTGCACCGTATATTGTTATTCCGTATTCTATTTTCGGTTTTATGTATATTTTGTAGAATTTTATCAGGGTTTCTCTGTTGGCTCCCCAGTTGAATGAGGCTAGCTTTTTCATGAGATTTATTCTGTATAATGTTTCTACTTTTATATTATTTATATGGTTTTTCCACTTTAGTTTTGGTGCATCTAAAGTTAGGCCTAATATTTTGTGGCTTTGTACATATTTTATTTCTATATTGTCCATTTTAATTGTTGGTAAATGATTTATTTTCTTGTTTGTAAAACAGAGGAGTTTACTTTTCAGGAAATTTATTTTTAAGTCCCTAGTATTTGCCCATTCTTTTAATTTTTGTAGTTCTGTTTCTAGTTTGTTTGCTGCTTCAATTAAATTTTTTTTACTTATTATTAATGTAATATCATCGGCGTATATTATTTTTTCGATGCCTGTTAGTTTCAAATCGTTTATCATTATGTTGAATAGTACTGGGCTTATTGGAGACCCTTGAGGTACCCCACATTTAGTTGTTCCTTTCTTTGAAGTTCTATTTCCAATCTTTATTTGGAATGTTCTATTTTCTAAAAGCTCATTTATCCATTTTAATGGGTTACCTGTTATTCCTAGTTTTGCCATTTTTATTATTAGTGCTTCGTGGTTGACTGTGTCAAAAGCCTTTTCCAAATCTATACAGGCTATTATGGTATATTGTTTTTCCACGAATGCTTTGTTTATATGATTATCTAGTATTTGTAATGCATCTATTGTATTTCTGTTTGGCCTGAATCCATTTAAATCTTTGTCTAGTTTGTTATAATGTTCCAGAAACCAAGTTATTCTTTTTGTTATTATACTTTCAAATAACTTTCCGATACAAGATATTCTACATATGAATCTGTAGGATTTTGCATCATTTGGGTTTTTTCCTGGTTTAACTATTGGATTTACTATCACGTTTTTTTGTGATGCTGGGTATTCACCCCTGGACCAGTGTGTATTCATTATTCTTAGAATTGCCTTCAGCAACTTATCTGGTGCATTTTTATATAGTTCGTATGGTATCTCGTCTTGGCCATATGCTTTGTTATTCTTAGCATTTTTTAGTATTGTTTTTAATTCTATCATGGTTAGTTCGTTGCTTAGTTCATTTGTATTTTGTATATTGAATAAGTTGTATTTTTGTGAATTTGATAATAATTTTTTGGGTATTTTGTTTACTGTTTCCATATATTCTTCTTTGAATTTTTCTAGTTTTTGGTTGATATTTGTTAGTGGCAAATCATTATCTATTATTGGATATTCCGTTGTAATTGTTTTTCCTGTCAATTTTTTGAAAAAGTTCCAAATCTTTTTTGGTGGGTTTTTGAAGTTTAATGTTTCACAAAAATCGTTCCATGATTTCTTTTTTTGTTGAGTTATTGTTTGTTTTGCTTTTGCTGATAGCTTTTTGTATTCTATTTGGTTTGCTATAGTTGGTTTTTTCCTCCATCTGTTAAAAGCTTTATTCCTTTCTTTTATAGTTTCATGACAATCTTTGTTCCACCATGGTTTATTTGGTTTATCTATTATTTGTCTTGTTTCTAATTTTAAATATTTTAGAGCTGTATTTTTTATCTGCTCTGTTATTTCTTCTATGGTTGATATTTCTTCTAAATTTGTTTCATTTAATTCTTTCTGGTAGTCTTTCCATCTTTCTTTTGTGTAGTACCATTTTTTTTCTTTGAGTAAATGGTTTTCAATGTATGTGTTGTCCATTATTATTATTGGCAGATGGTCACTTATTTGGTGGGATGCAGATTTTATTTGTAGATGACTTAGGGCGGGTGAACCAAATACGAGATCTAATGTGGATTCTTTTGCAGTTTTTAGATCAATTCTGGTTATGAGGTTTCTTGGAGTTAGTAGTAATACATTATTTTGACTTAGCCATTTTGTTATATTTGTTCCTGTTGTATTTGTTTGTCTTTGGTTTGTATTTTCATTCCAGAGAGGGTGATGCGCGTTGAAGTCTCCTATTATTAATTTTGGATGTCTTATCTGATCTGAATAATATTCTAGTTCTTCTGCTTCTATTACATTACATGGATTATATATTAATAGTATGTTTAGCCAGTTTCTTTTATAACTTGTTTTAATTCCTAGTACTTCTATTTTATCTTTGTATCTGTCATTTAAGTTTATTTTTTTATGCTGAATGTCATTTTTAATGCATACAGCAAGACCTCCTCCTATTTGATTGTTTCTATCTTTTCTTATGACTGTCTAGTTGTTGATGTTGAGGGTATCTTTTTCTTTTAGCCATGTTTCATTAATTGCTAATATTCCTGGGTTTTCTTTATATGTTAGATAATTTAGTTCTGTTTTTTTATTTAGTATTGATCTTGCATTCCAAAGAATTAGTTTGTACATTTCAATATACTATAATGTCTTTTAGCACTAAGCTAATTTTGTTTATGATGTCTATTATATTTTGCATTAAGGGTTTCTCGGAGTTGAAGTTGTTTATTAGATTTGTTATTATTTTGAAAATACTTTTGGTTACTTTTATCCATGAAAAGTTATCATTTTCATCTTCTTTATTGTTTTTTTTGTTTTCTTTGTACTGTATTGGGGTAGGTAATGACCATGTGGTTGGGGATTCAGTAACTTCTCTTTGTTCTGAGTTTGTTATAGTTTTGTTTTCTTCACTTAAATTTTTGTTACATCTTTTAGGAGATGTATTTCCTTGGTTTTTGTTTGTTTTTCCAGATCTAGGTCTTGTTGGAGTTTGTTCTTTTGGTTTTGCAGGCGTTTTTTGACCTAAGGTTAGGCTTTGTGGTTGAGTTAGCTTTTGTGCATAGCTTTCTAAGTTATTGTCTTCTTCTGATTGTGATCTGATAATCTGGGATGGTTGTCTGTTCACTGGTTCCCGGTTTTGGTTATTTTTGTTTTTCTTTTCCGGTTTGAGTTGTTGTAGTTGCTTTTTTATTTCAAAGTTATTTGGTGTTATATTTTCTTTATTTATTTCTTATGCTTCTCTATGTTTTTTACATTCTATGTTATTTGGAAAATGTTCTTCATCACAGAAAAAGCAGTATGGATTATTTTCACATTCACTTATTTTGTGTCCATGCTGACTGCATTTGCTACATCTCATTTTATTTTTACATGTAACAATCCCATGTCCGTATCTCAGACAATTGTAGCATTTTATTATTGGGAAAGTATATTGTCTAACTTTGTAGCTTGTGTGTCCTATGGCTATTCTTTCTGGTAGAAATCCACTGAAAGTTATTCTTAGGGATTTTGTTGCATACCATTTCTCCTGGCTATTTTTATCTTTATTTAGTTTTTTTAGTCTTATTACTTCTATTATTTCATTAGTTGTGTTACCCAGTGTTCTTATTTTTTCTTTTATGTTTTCAATTTTCAGCTCAGGTTCTACTGGATATATTGTTCCATATGAACAATTAGCATTTTTGTTTGAGGTTGGCTGTTTGCAGGTTATGTTCCATTCTCCAAGTTTTTTTATTTCTCTGAGGGGTTTTATTTTACTTAAATCATTGGGTAATTTTCTATATTACGTCCGCATGACCGATATCGACGATTTTGGTATCGTTGGATTCCTCTCACTCTCCACATTGCAAATATATAGTTTTTATTGCGCGCTAACCCCCCGTTAGCGACAAACTTGGCCCCGATAGCAGGGGAGGGCATGAAAGGTTCCAGGGAAAATGCGGGTTAAATAGCACTAATAATATAACGCACAGTGAAAATAACCATGGTTATTCACATAACTTTCCATAATAACCATGGTTATTCACATAACTTTCCATAATAACCATGGTTATTCACATAACTTTCCATAATAACCATGGTTATTCACATAACTTTTCATAATAACCATGGTTATTCACATAACTTTCCATAATAACCATGGTTATTCACATAACTTTCCATAATAACCATGGTTATTCACAGAACTTTCCATAATAACCATGGTTATTCACATAACTTTCCATAATAACCATGGTTATTCACATAACTTTCCATAATAACCATGGTTATTCACATAACTCTCCATAATAACCATGGTTATTCACATAACTTTCCATAATAACCATGGTTATTCACATAACTTTCCATAATAACCATGGTTATTCACATAACTTTCCATAATAACCATGGTTATTCACATAACTTTCCATAATAACCATGGTTATTCACATAACTTTCCATAATAACCATGGTTATTCACATAACTTTCCATAATAACCATGGTTATTCACATAACTTTCCATAATGACCATGGTTATTCACATAACTTTCCATAATAACTATGGTTATTCACATAACTTTCCATAATAACCATGGTTATTATGGACCCCCCCTGGGGAGGGCTGCCGCCCCCCAACCCCCGCCGAGGAAACAAAACCTCCACCACGTATTCACGGCAGGATAGAGCGTTACACAATCATCGTCGATGTCGGAGCAGGGGGCGTATTACCTCGTAAGATTCTCACTGAATCAGCATATTAACCTTATTATAGTCAGCATTGTATATAGAGACGATTGTAGTATAATCAGGATAAACACGGTGGCCCGCCCTCGTCAGCGGGTTTTGCGCCTTTTTCGATGTTACACCGATGGCCTCAAAGTCGAGTTTCCCTTCCTCCGGAATAACGACATTCGTATTCCTAACCGAAATAACCGTCGCATTCAGAAGTCAGTCATAGTCGCTGCGATGGCCGAGTGTGGAGGGTGCTCGTACTCCGAGACGGATTTTCTGCGCGAGATTGCCATTAGCCAAGAAAAAATGCTAGATATGTGCTTCCGCCACGGCCTCCTTCGTCGTGAGAAAGATTGCGGCAGGTGCGGGCAGCCAGCACCTGAATGTGAGGTTGCATCACTTCCTGTGTGCTGCAGCGTCGCTGTATCCTCTGGCCTAGGACCTCCTGCCGGACACACCCTGCCTCCTTCACATGTTGCGGCAAAGGAGCACCCTCCCTAGTAATTAGCGGCATTAATAAATCAGGTTAGTACCTTAAAAATCCTAGGTTATTGTAGGTTATCGGCTCCGCATCTAGTTCGTGTGCGCTCTATCCTACCGTGAATACGTGGTGGAGGTTTTGTTTCCTCGGCGGGGGTTGGGGGGCGGCAGCCCCCCCCAGGGGGGGTCGCAGGGAGCGCAGCCCCCTGCAATCGAAAGTCATGTGAATAACTAAGGTTATTTTCACTGTGAGGTAATTTTCTATATTACGTCCGGCGCTCCGACATCGTCGCCCCCGCAATCGGGACCAAGTTTGTCGCTAACGGGGGGTTTAGCGCGCAATAAAACCTATCTATTTGCATTGTATAGAGTGAGAGGAATCCAACGATACCAAAATCGTCGATATCGGTCATGCGGACGTAATATAGAAAATTACCAATCATTGATTTCAAATCTTAGAGCCTTTCCTGTTCCTAGTACTCTAAGGGAATCTTCTATGATGTATTTATGAAATTCAGATGTATTTAAGGATTTTGTTAATTTAATGGGATTGTTGAAGTTTGTTGTTGTTTTATCATCTATCAATTGTATAAGTATTACAGGGTTTTCTTGTCCTACCTTCATATTTGTTGTATTCTTACTAGTTGTTGGGTGTTGTTCTTCCGGCTTTTTCCAACCGGCTTCTTGATTTTTCGGTTGTTTTGAAATTGGGTTTTCTTCGTTATCACTTTCTAATTCTTCTCTTGTTCTCTTTGTTTGAATTTCTTGGTCCATAAGTTGGACTAGTTCAGGATCTTCTCCTGGGTCGGGATTTAGATCAGTGTCCATAAGAATAAAGTCTTTTTACACTTCACTCCGTAATCGATGTTCACTCTATGGAGTTTCAATCGGTTCTCGATTATCCGTTTAACCGGTGTTTTCAGACAACTTACCCTGCTGTGATTTGTTTACGTGTGGGTAAAGGACTTAATTGTTATTACACACCGTGGCATGTTAAGCCATATCATCATGCACCTTATCTATAAGAACTCTGTCAGAATGATTTGCTTTTAAATATCTGTTCCATAAAAGTTTTGGCTTAACTATTATGCGGTGTCATACATTCGTCAAATATCTTTTAGGCTTTCGGCGAAAAGCAGCGGCGATGAAAATATTAACTCAAAGCCATTTCCTAAGATGTACATAAATATTATTAATGAAAGTGATTCAGAAGTCTATATAAACAACATAACAAGTATTTAGCTAAAGTAATACTCAAACATTATATTGCACACACACACATACACATCTGTGTCTGTATATATCTATATATCTATATCTATCTATCTATCAAACTATCCATATATATATAGATGTGTGTGTATATAATATATATATATATATATATATATATATATATATATATGCATATGTACATATTATATATATATATATATATATATATATATATATATATATATATATATACATATACACATATATACACATATATACATATATACATACACACACACACACACACACACACACACAATATTAACAAAGAAAGGAATTATTATAAAGGAGTTAGAAATTAATCAGGACCCCATAGTGGAAATGAAGGTAATTGAGGTAGAAACAAATGGGGTAAACATAATAATAACCACGGTATACATGCCACCTCAAACATCGGCGTGGTCACTAGAAAATTACCAGAAACTATTTCAAGAGACAATAAAGAGCCTGGAAGAAGTGCTACAACTTTCGGAAACCAATTCAACAGAAATTCTTATTACAGGGGATTTTAATAGCAAAATCGACTGGGAAAATTTCGATCCTAGAGCACAATCAGATTCGTGGAATGCTAAATTACTAGATGTCATAAATGAGCATTGCCTTTTCCAGAATGTAACAGATCATACCAGGATAAGAGGGCTAGATAGGCCGTCTATGCTTGACCTAATATTTACAAAGCATAACGACGATATTAAGGATATCGAGTACTGTCCTCCTTTAGGAAAAAGTGACCATGTAGTGATTAAACTAAAATACTGTCTGCTACAGGAAAAACTCATCGTAAGCAAGGGAAGAAAGGAAAAGTACAATTACAAAAGAGGTGACAATAGAAGCCTTAAAGATTTCTTTGATAGCATAAACTGGGAAACACGTCTGGATGATGAGAACCTTGATGTTCAGTATTCAAAATTTTGTGAGATCTATAGAAAAGGAGTGGAAAAATTCATATCCAAATTCAAAATTGAAGCAAGAAATGGCCAAAAATGGTTCAACGACAAATGCAAGAAAATGAGGGAAAAAAAGTATCTTCTTTGGAAAAGATTCAGAAGGCATAGATCTCAAGCAGCATATGAAAAATATAAAGTAGTAAGAAATGAGTATACCCAAACTATGAGAGAGGCGAAATTAGACTTTGAAAAGGATATAATCAACAATGTACAAGTCAACCAAAACTCTTCTTTAACTACATAAATAGTAAAACTAAAAGTAGGGATCAAATTACTGCCATCAAAGACAATAACATTATATATTCTAAGGAGGAAGAAATGTGCGAAATCCTAAATGAGAAATTTCAGTCAGTGTTTGTTCAGGACCCATGTTTTGATATGGCAAATACCCGTAATAACGTAAAGAACATTGAAAATATCATCCTCAAAAAGAACGAAATAAAAGATCTACTAAAAGGATTAGACAAGACCAAAGCAGAGGGACCAGATGAAATTTCTAACTGGGTTCTTAGGGAATGTGCCGAAGAACTCTGTACTCCTTTATTGTTAATATTCCAAAATTCACTAAGACAAGGCAAACTACCAAAAAGTTGGAAACTCGCAAATGTTACACCCTTATATAAGAGCGGTGACAAACAAAACCCACTAAATTATAGACCAGTTTCATTAACTAGTGTAGTATGCAAACTGCTAGAAAGAATAATTAGAAAACAATGGGTTGAAATGCTTGAAAAACACGAAATGATGTCAAATAAACTATTTGATTTTAGAGAAGGAAGGTCGTGTGTAACAAATCTCCTCTGTTTTTATGATAGAGTATCTGAAATATTACAAGAAAGAGACGGCTGGGTGGATTGTGTGTATTTAGACTTTAAGAAGGCTTTTGATAAGGTGTCTCATAGAAGACTACTATGGAAATTAGAGCACCTAGGTGGAGTGAAAGGCAACCTACTCGCATGGATGAAAGACTTTCTTCATGAAAGACAAATGAGCACAGTAATTAGAGGGAAGCCTCAAGGATCGGTGTTGGCGCCGATTATGTTTACTATTTTCGTCAATGATTTAGAGTCAAACATAAGCCCAGGTAGTTATTTAAATATGTTTGCAGATGACGCAAAGATACAAAAGAGGATAACAGACAATGTCTCATGCCAATGCCTCCAAAGTGACATCGAGAACTTATTCACGTGGAGTTGTACATGGAAAATGGAATTCAATACCAATAAATGCCACGTACTCAGGTTTGGAGAAAGTAGAAATCGCCCACTATTCCAATACAAATTAGGGGACGCAGTATTAGACACAGCTGACAGGGAAAAAGATCTTGGGATAACCATAAATGGAAACCTAAATCCAAATGACCATATAAATGAAAAGGTCCACAAAATGTTAGGACTGATTGCCAACATGAAGAGGGCATTCGCGTATGTGGACGAAGATATGATAAAGAAGATTATTGAAGCAATCATAAGACCAAGTCTTGAGTACGGTCCAGTGGTATGGAGTCCACACTTTATAAAAGATATTGACAAACTGGAAAGAGTCCAAAGAGCGGCGACAAGATGAGCACCTACCCTAAGAGATCTGAGTTACGAAGACAGACTACAGAAATTAGGACTTACTACCTTGGAAGAAAGAAGGAAAAGGGGGGACATGATTATGCTTTTCAACTGCATTACAGGAAGAGTGAAGATAGATAAGGATGACTTTTTGATCTTGAACACACAAAGAACGAAATGACACAACAAAAAGTTGACAGTGAAAAGAGGTGATAAAGATGTCAAAAAATATAGTTTCCCAAACAGAATTATTGAATCGTGGAACGGTCTCCCCAATTAAGTAGTGTGTGCCAAAACTGTGCATCAATTTAAAAGGTTATACGATAATTTAAATATAGCAGACGGGACCACCTGAGCATAGCTCTTCTCCCGTATCCAAACGACTAGGTAAGAACACACACACACACACACACACACACACACACACACACACACACACACACACACACACACACACACACATATATATATATATATATATATATATATATATATATATATATATATATATATGAGTGTGTGTGTGTGTGCGTGTGTGTATATATATATACGTATATATATATATATATATATATATATATATATATATATATATATATATATATATATATATATATATATATGTATGTATGTATGTATATCTATCTATCTATCTATCTATCTATCTATCTATCTATCTATATATATATATATATATATATATATATATATATATTCTATTTTTTACTTTCTCTCTTATTTGATTGATTATCGTATTTTGCATACATCAGATTTTCCAGGGAGAGTCCGATACTAAATTAGTCATCTGTCCTCACTAGCCACTATGTATTTCCCAATTGCAACTAGTGCTTTCGATTAACATAAGTGCTTACGTGGGAGCGATCCGTTCATAAGCTTTTTTCAAAACTGCCGCCATAAACTGCTTCAGAGCAGAGTCTCGGGGCTTCAGGCGATAAAGCAGCAGCTCCTGACTGCCTTGCCTAGTTCGCCGAATTATAACCCAGGCGTCGGTTTAATCAACTCCCTTCTGTAATTAGAGTCTAATATAATTCCTCCGGCGGTTACATCCAAGACTTTTGCGAACTGCTGAATTATAAGGATATGAGTCAGGGTGGCAGGCGGAGGGAGCCAACGGCGGAGAAACGCATCTGAAATGGCTCCAGGAACCCCACTGAACTCTCCTGAATGTGGCTCTCCGCAAGGCCTGATCAACATAACAAGAGGTGCGCTAAATCTTGATAAATTTAAACCATGGAATCATTTTCGTGACTTTGACCCTGAGATTGGGAAATGAAGGAACACCGAGGGAGGGAGAAGAGAGAGAAATTAATTCCTGCTTGACTTGCCTAAAGAGAATTATGTGGAGTGCGAATATCCTCACGGCGCGAGAGATGTATCTGACGCGGCTCACATCTTTAGCAGAAGTACTTGTATATCTAAGGAAATATGATAAAACGTAACACATGCATCTCTTACGCTGCGATGTTAATACTCCTTCATACATTTTTATTCATTTACACAGAATATGCTTGGCTAATACACAAGACAAGGTACAACAATCCCTTGCGGGCTACAACATAATTTACACACACGGACAAATAATTTTGGACACAATATATATATATATATATATATATATATATATATATATATATAAGTATATATGTATACATACATATATATGAACACAAGCACAAACACAATCGGGTGTACACAAAAATGAAAATGATCCATTTCGGTTTTTGTTTGAAGAGGAACTCGTCACGCTTATTTTCATTTCTCATTATGGCTAGTTTAATTTTCATGCATATATATACATATATATATATATATATATATATATATATATATATATATATAAATATACGCATACACACACACACACATACACACACACACACACACACACACACACACACACACACACACACACACATATATATATATATATATATATATATATATATATATATATATATATATATATATATATAGTATCAACACGGTATTGTGTTTTTTCTATTCATGTATATATATATATATATATATATATATATATATATATATATATATGTATACATATATACATATATATATATATATATATATATATATATATATATAATATATATGTGTGTGTGTGTGTGTGTGTGTGTGTGTGTGTGTGTGTGTGTGTGTGTGTGTGTGTGTGTGTGTGTGTGTGTGTGTGTGTGTGTGTGTGTGTGTGTGTGTGCGTGCGTGCGTGCGTGCGTGTGTGCTGTGTTGGCGCAGCGGTAAGGTGCTGGTCTAGCAATCTTGCAGACGTGCGTTCAATCCCACGCCCGGCCAGTGAGTGGTATCCCCGGCCACTCCTTGCACACAGGGGAAGATTTGGGCAAAATAAAACAGACAGTATGTCACAGCAAAGAATATCCATTGTAACACATGGAATAAAAAAAAAATAAATAAATAAAATAATATATATATATAATATACATATATATATATATATATATATATATATATATATATATATATATATATATATATATATAAACACACTCACACACACACACTATGACATAGTCCAGCTGGCCGTTACTCCATGTCGCCGTGTTCACAGCAAGCGAGGACAACCCCCGTGTGAACCCACGCTCGCTGTCTGCCTCCACGCCTTGCCCAGTTCAGTTCAGTTAGATTTGCGAAGTCATGCTTCGCCCGGGCCTTTTCTCTGGGGTGGCCCGGCCTGTGTTAACTAATTCTAGTTAACTCAAATGTTTTCTTTGAACTGCATGCTTACCGCGGTGGCTGGATTGCAAGCAAGCGATCCAGCTGCCACGGTGAAAGCATGTTGCACACCCTTTTTACCAGCCCGGCGGCTGTGGTGGGTGGTCCCTGCCTCAGAAATTGTGTGTACACAATTCTGCAAGTAATGTAACAGGGTGGCGTTAGGCTCGCCGCAGTGTTTACATGACCTCCCAGACTCACTGTCAATAATTTGCCAAGCGCATGGGTAACCTAGTCTAGTCTGAATAGTATGACTTCGGTATCTCTTTTTGTATTTGGAGGAAGGGCCAGTGGCTCATAGCCTGAAGCATCTGAGTACCACTTGGCAGCGAGCGATTTTGTGATGTTTTCTCTATGTGCTCCCCGGAGGACCGCACACGCTGCAGCTTTGGTACCTTGGCTCAGTCCCCTTCGGCTGGGTTTAACGATCATGGAGGATGGGGGCATACCCCTGCCCTTTTCGGCTAGTTTATCAGCAAGCTCGTTCCCTTGTATGCCTATGTGGCTTGGGACCCAGTTTATGATGATTCTTCTACCTTGACTAAGGATTCTTTGGGCTATATATAGTACTGTTGTCAAGAGGTAGATGTTATCTGGGGGCATGCTATGCTGTAAACTGTCAATAGTTGCTCTTGAATCTGTATGAATGACAACGTGCCCTCCCCTCAGGGACGTGTGTGTCAATGCTTCCATGATCGCAACCGTTTCAGCCTGAAGCGTTGAGGCATTGTCAGTGACCCTAATGGATGCTGTGGTATCCTTTGTTGCAAAGCCGGCGCCTGAAGTATGGTTTATTGGATCCACGGATCCGTCCGTGTAGTAAGTTATACTACCCGGCGGAGTTATTTGTTCAATGACCCTTTGTGCTTGTGCCTTTAGGCTAGGCATGGAAAATTGATCTTTTCTCATTGTGAGATTTAAAATTGAGAATTCGATCATTTCGTTTGCCCACTGCGGAGGTTCTTTGTAATCAGGGTGAGGGGAGTCCATACCCTTGGCAAGCAATGAATCTTTTAGCTGAAAGCGTATCAAAACTCTGGCTGTATGTGTGAGCCAGGAATTGTCTGCAAACAACTGATAATCTTGTTGTAGGCGTCTGAGAACTCTTTGTCTTAGATAGGAGTTTGTGGGTGCCTGCAGGACCTTGGAAAGGAACTGTGCTGCCATTAGATCAATTCTAGTGTCCACAGACGGTAAATCAGCTTCCATGAGGAGGTTGATGACCTTTGTCCACTTAGGTGCACCTAGAATGATCCTGGCTGCTTCGTTTTGTATTGTTTCCAGTTTTTCTTTAAATGTTGTGCTGGAAGCAATGAGGGCGACAGATGCATAGTCAATAATAGGACGGACAGCATGTACATAGAATGATCTTAGTACTTTGTGCCCTGCTCCTATGTGTCTCCCTGTCATGACTTTCATGACTGACAGTCTTTCCTTGGTTCTGTCAAGCAAGTATTGGATCTCCTTTTTGAAAGTGAGTGTGTGTCCTATCCATACACCAAGGTATAGATATTCCTTCACCCATTCCAGATCCATACCCTGTATGGTGAGTTTTTTGTTTCTGACATTGGTTCTCAGTGCCATTGCTTTGGATTTTGCTGCTGATATTTTTAGACCCGTCCTACAACACTCCTCAGACACCAGGTTCAGACAACGCTGAGCTCTAGTAAGGCAGTGGTTGCCAGAGGCTATGATTGCCAAGTCATCTGCATAAGAGATGATCTTGCATCCCTCTGGCAGGTGAATGTCGAGTATGTTGGACATGAGGGTATTAAACAGGGCTGGACTAAGAACCCCTCCCTGAGGAGTTCCATTTTCAAGTGGCATGTGCTGTGAGAGGTGGCCTTGAAATCTGACATTTGCTGATCTATTTTTAAAATAGTCAGCTATCCAGGCCAAGAGTCTACCTTTGACTCCTTTGTGGATTAGGGTCTCTTGAATGGCAAGTGGACTTGCCAACTCAAAAGCCTTCTCCAGGTCAAGGAAGACAACCACGGCGGGCGAGGTGCAGATTGTGCTTAAGAGTGTGGAAATGCTATGAGCAGTGCTCTTACCCCTTGTGAACCCGTGCAGGTGTTCATGGGGGGGACCCGTTTTCCATCGGAGCCTGTTGAGTACCATCTTCTCAGCTGTTTTACCCAGGCAGCTGAGAAGAGAGATGGGGCGGTACTTGCCAGGCTCCTATGGCTTTGGGATGGGAACTATTGTGGCTTGTTTCCAGCTCTGGGGCACCGTGGCTGTTTGCCAGGATTTGTTGATAACCTGCAAGAATGCAAGTTCTCCTGCAAGGCCTAGATGCGAAATGATGGGGTGAGAGATCCCATCAGATCCCGGTGCTGACCCAGAACTGGATTTGTATGATTTCCTTAGTTCCCTAAGAGAGAACAAGGCATCTGCTTCATCAGCTTCGAGTGCCTTGTCTCTTATGAGAGCAAGTCTTTCTGGATTTAAGTTTTGTTGTTTTTCTCTCATCATTGGAGGCAGATTGTTGGTGCTGGTTCTGGCAGAGAACTCAAGCACCAATCTGTTAGCCTCTGATTGTGGGTCATGATGAGTGCATTTCGGGGCTTGGCGGCTTGTCGCTTGCCTGACCCGTTTCCACAACTCTGTAAGGCTGGTCTGATACCCAAAAGACTGGCACCATTCCAGCCATTTTTCCTGCCTTACTCTGTTGGCAGTTTCCTTGGCATCCACAACAGCTTCCCTCAGCAGGGCCAAATTGTCGGGAGATCTTTGCCGTCGGAAGTTTTTTCTACACATATTAACCCTGTGGTTGACCTCTTTGATCTCGTCATTATAGTACCAGGCGTCTTTGTGAGTTCTGGACCATGGACGAGTTTTGGGAATGGTTTGTGAGGCTGCCTGGTTTATGGCCTGGATTAGCCTTGCCTCTAGCACATCCACATTTTCATTATTGTTATTGGGTTCATTGTCTTTCAGACATCGAGCCAAGCCTTCTTGGAAGGCAAACCAGTTGGCCTTGCCAGTTTTTCATTTAGGAATGTGATGTGGTCTTTGGGCTGGACCTGCATCCATTAGTGTGGTGACTATGCCGTAGTGATCACTAGTAACCGTATCATCGACACACCACCGAATTCTCTCCACCATTGTTGCAGTGGCAAAGGTGAGGTCTAGGACCCCTCCCTTCACATGCGTTGGTTCTTTGGTGTTGAGAAGAGCGATCTCAGGGAATGTCTCAAGCACTTCTGCTATGTGAATGCCTGCCGCGTTCGGCCTTTTGCGGGGATTCAGCATGGCCATGTGTGCATTGAAGTCTCCCCCTATGATCACTCGGTCTTGTGCTGCAGTAGCACAGACCTGGTTTAGATCTAAGCTCTCACACAGTGGTTTGCTATAAATATTGTATATTTTTATAGAGCCTCCAGGTAGCTGAATCTCAACAGCAAGAGATTCAACACCATCTCCACAGTGCGGCGGATTGGCTATTAAGGAGCAAGGGATAGCTTCTTTTACCAGGGTCATCAGGCCTCTAGCACCATCCAGGTTTGGAGTGGTGAAAGCATGATATCCTGAGAAGCACACGGATCCCATTATTAGTGTCTCCTGGAGCATGACGACGTCAATGCTCCTTGCTCGCACAATGGACTGGAGAAATGAGTTCTTGCTTTTATAGCTACAGATATTCCACTGCCGTATGCTTAGATTGTGTGCCATGATGGTTACTCAGTGTCACTTGCTTCATCTTCCGATGCCCCAGTGCTGGTGGCATCAGATAAATACAGATCCTCATTGATTGAGGATTGTACAACTTCCTCTAAGTCAGACACTCCGGTTAAGGCCTTACCAGGGGGTGTAGGGCCTAGGTTGGAAGTGTCATCTTGGGTCGGAGGACGAGACTTTGGCTGTACAGACTCGGCCTGCTGCACAGTTTCAGCCTGTCCTGACAGACTAATTGTTTTTTTTTTGTGGTGTTTCTTTTGAAGCTAGCCTGTCATCCGAGGATTTAGGGAGGGGGGCGCTGCTCGTTATCGGTTTGGAGGCTTCTAGCTTCCTTCCCTTCAGAGCCGCCACAGTTTGGGTCATAGCCGTCATGGCGACCTGCAGTGCTTTCTCCGCCTCCTCACTGGTCCTCCCCAAGGCTGTTGCTACTGCAGAAACTACAGCACTCAACAGGAGAGTCATATCTTTCTCGTCAAAGAAAAGATTATCATCTACTGGGGGGACCATTGCTGTGGACTTTGAACCTTTTTCCCTTTGGTTCTTTTTTTGTGGTTTTGCCACTAGGAAGCTCGGGGAATTCCTCTCTGTTAGAGGTATCCAATTTTCTCTGTGGGGGCGACTCCTTCCTCTTAGGAGGTCGGGGAGTCTTCTCCTTTTTATTTTGTTTTTTGTTTTGGCCCCAGAAATAGGTACCTGGGGGCGCAGGAACAAAGTCAGGACGCTTTTTGGCTAGCTCCTGCATTTTAATCACTGCCTGTTTCCTGACAGAGCAAGCCAGGCTCCAGGCATGATGTTTTTTGGCACAGTTTGGACACTTGGCTGTTGTGTCTTTCTGACCATCTCTGTGTGCCTTAATACACACTTCCGTTTCGTGTGCCTCGCTGCATACACCACATTTGGCTTTGGCCTTGCAGTTGGCCTGGTGATGCCCGATTTTTTGGCACGTGAAACACCTCAAGGGCTCTGGCACATATGTCCTGAGCTTGTATGAGCCCCAGTTACCCAGATCAAGGGTGGTGATTGGGGCTCCCTTGAGGATAACAAGGACTTGCCTGGTTGGAGACTTCCCTTTGGTCATGCGGGAAGCCTCCACCACTTGTGGGAGAGACGTGATCACCTCCACGTCGAACCCTAGTGGAAAGTCAAGTAGCACCATCTTGGATTTTTTCTCTTGGGAGGTCAGTGGTGAGATACACACCTTCCTCCCATCTTTAAGCACCTTGATTTCCTGCAGGAAGTTCATGGTGGCTTTGTCTTTGGGGGCAATGATCATGCCCTCATCTCTGGAGATTCGGATTGATAATCTCACATTTCTTTCCTTCTCCAATGCCCTTACCAACTGGTATGCATTGTCGAAGTCTTCAGTTTTTTTTGGTACCTTAAACCGCGTTAGTCGACTTGGGATGTGTTCTGCCTCTTCATCAGAGTCAGTTTCCACCCTTCGTCGCTTCACGCCTCCCCTTTGCAGGGGTTTAAGGCCTTTGGAAGTGGGGGCAGCTGTTTTGGCTGGTACAGCTGGAGCCCCTTCTTGACTGAGGGAGTTCTGAGGGGAGTTCAGGCTTCCCTCAGTCTGGTAGGCATGGACAGACTTTGTGGTTGGTGTTTCTGTCTTGTCCTTCCTCGGTTCAGCAGGCCGGACACGTTCGGCCTGCTTTTGGGTTTTCTTTCGCCCCCCTGCAGCCTTGAAAGGCTCCAGGGTGACTGCCATGGTTGGATTCATTTTGTGGTGGTCATTAGAGAGTTGGAAGTAGATTTGTCCCCTTTCGGGGGTTATCTTTATACCTCCTCTCTGGGTGAGGTCTGAAGAAGGGCCTCACAAAAAGCTCTGTTCCCTACACTCGACCCTTCAGCACCACAGGACAGGAGATCCCCCTGGGTGGGCTGAACTTGGAGTTTTGGTGTGGTAAACGCTCTGCACCCCAATCCTGCTACAAGGGGGGTGTGATCACGTCACCGCAGCACAGGCGAATGTTGGAAATCAACGTTTCCCGCAGGCCCAGGCTGCACCAGGAAGTCAGAAAGAGAGGGC
>NC_091576.1:13183934-13186434 GCF_042767895.1 Penaeus vannamei
CATTCAAAATTTCTGAGTTACACAATTTAGAGTGAGGCACACTATCTAGAGAATCATCATCCTTCTCATTACATGCTTTCACAATGTCTATAATTTGAGTCACCAGAATTTCTGCACTTTCACCCTTATTTTCACTCATAGGAAAATCATTACGTTCAAAATATGGTCTCATCTGATTAATGTGACACAATCGCGACTTCTTACGTCTACCAGGAGTTTGTACAACATAGTTGAAGTTACTAATCTTTCTCTCTACGACATAAGGACCAAAGTACCGTGCTTTTAGCGATGGCCAGGCACAGGTAAGAAGACCAGCACTTTATCCCCTGAGGAGAAAGATCGAGGTCTAGTATTCTTATCGTACCACGACTTCATGCGTCTCTGGGCCTCACTTAGATTTGCTCTTGCCAGTTCACAAGCTTTAGTTAGTCTACATCGAAAATCCATCACGTACTTTAAAATGTTTGAGTTACCCTCACTACTCAACCACTTTTCTCTCAAAAAACCTGAGGGGACCTCGGACTTCGTGGCCGAAGACTAGTTCGAATGGACTAAATCCTAAAGACTCCTGAACACACTCTCTGACCGCAAACAGTAACACGGATATACCTTCATCCCACTCTTTTTCTGTGTCATAGCAGTAAGTTCTGATCATATTCTTAAGAGTTTGGTGAAACCTTTCTACTGCGCCTTGGGATTCGGGATGATAGGCACTTGAAATCTGATGTTGAATCCCTAAGAGTTTCATTGTTTGTTGAAAGACCCCAGATAAGAAATTACTGCCCTGATCTGTCTGAACAAACTGAGGTAACCCATACGTGGTGAAAAATTTAGTTAAAGCCTTCACAATTGCAGAAGTACTTATTTTCCTTAAAGGAATCGCTTCAGGATAGCGAGTCGTCTGGCACATTATCGTCAAGAGATATACATTACCAGCCTTGGTCTTCGGAAGAGGACCCACACAGTCTACAATAACTTTGCTAAATGGCTCAGACATCGCGGGTATCGGGTACAGCGGGGCGGCAGTGATTTTCTGATTCGGTTTGCCGACCACCTGACAGTTATGATACGTCTTACAGTAAAGTGCTACGTCTTTCCTCATACCTGGCCAGTAAAAATATTTCTGTATCCTATTACAAGTTTTATTAATACCAAGATGTCCTGCCATTGGCGAGTCGTGAGCTAAGCTCAGTATCTGTCTCCTATAGGATCGCGGTATGACAGTCTGATGCACCGTGAGCCAATCGTCCCCAGCAGACACATGGGAAGGTCTCCATTTCCTCATTAGAATGCCATCCTTCTTATAATAACCCGTGGGAACATCCGATATTTCGGTATCTATCAGAGCTGACTCAGCAATCTTACGTAATTCCGCATCCACTTTTTGCTGATCTATTAAATTCTTCCTCTCTACGGAGCAAGTACTCAGCTCGTCCGCAACCTCACTGTTATCAGATTCATGGCAAAACAACGAGTTTAAATCCTTACTAAAGTCTTCCTCCACATCGTCACATACCTGTAGTTTTTCAATCTGGTTTTCACTCACAGTGGTCACACTACCTTGTCTCTTCTCGTCCTCACGACTCATTTCCACCACTCTCCTCATTGCTCTGGTAACCGCACATGCCGGGTACATCTCCGACTCATCCAGTTGCACACTGCTGCAGTCCAGATCTGGGGCACTCAGAACAATAGGATTATTTATGCCACAAAACACCTTTTCTTTTGCCAGGTCATTTGCGAGAATAAATGAAACCCCTTCAAGAGGAAACTTAGACACTACTCCGACTATAATATCCATGTCAATATAGTCACATTTTAAATGAACACGGTGAAGAGGAACACTCATTTGTCCACACTCGATTCCAGCTAATATAGCATTAGCGCCAACCGAGGATTCCTTTGATAGAGGTAGCATACCTTCTAACATTAAAGACATTAAAGAACCTGTATCTCTGAATACAATCACAGGCTTCTCGCTACCTTCTTCACCGACCATGGATACCGTCCCCTTTGAACAAAAGGGTCGGAATTCTGCTCTTACTTTCCCTATACTGTGGACATTATTATTAAGGTTTATATCATCTGAATCCCTAACACTGGCAAGAGCTGTTGGAACATCCTTGGAGCGTCTCTCTTTAAGAAACCAACAATTACTCTTAGTATGCCCCAAAAGATTACAATTAAAACACCTAATGGGTCTTCTCTTATTACCATTGGACCTCTGGCCAGGGCTGGCCGTGCCCTTTTCATATTCATTTATATTACCTGTCGGTGGAGACGATTGTGGTGACATATTACCCTTTGTAAAGTTATCTTTCCTCTGTCCTTCGATACTAGTTGGCTTATGTATAAGAGAAAAATCTTCTGCCATACGAGCTGTTCTGTCTAAATCATTCACTCTGCTTTCATTCAAATAAATTCTAATTCTTTCAGGCACACATTTCTTAAATTCTTTCACAAGCAATAGTTGACATAATTTATCATAGTCCTGAAAGAT
>NC_091576.1:13221036-13226036 GCF_042767895.1 Penaeus vannamei
TTGTTCTCTCTCTCTCTCTCTCTCTCTCTCTCTCTCATTCTCTCTCTCTCTCTCTCTCTCTCTCTCTGTCTCTCTCTTTCTCTTTCTATTTCTCTCTTTCTCTCTTTTTCTCTTTCTTTCTTTCTCTTTCTCTTTCTCTTTCTCTTTCTCTTTCTCTTTCTCTTTCTCTTTCTCTTTCTCTTTCTCTTTCTCTTTCTCTTTCTCTTTCTCTCTCTCTCTCTCTCTCTCTCTCTCTCTCTCTCTCTCTCTCTCTCTCTCTCTCTCTCTCTCTCTCTCTCTCTCTCTCTCTCTCTCTCTCTCTCTCTCTCTCTCCTTTCACTCCTTCCTTCCTTCCCCTTTCGTTTTTTTATCGTACAGTTGACTTTCCTTTCCTCTTCCCCTTCTTACTTTCCGTTTCTCCGTATTTTCGGTTTTTCCTCTTCCTTCCTACATATTATCTTTCTTTTTTTCCCACTCAGCGTTATTATCCTTTTACAGAGCCCCCATCTCTCTCTCTTTTTGTTTTCCTTTCTCGTTTTCTTCGTATCCTTTGCTTTTGCCTTTGACCTTCGTCTTCCCCATCTCCTTTGACTGTGCTTTTGCCTTTACCTTCCCCCTTTCCCTTTTCCCGTTTCTTACCCCTCCCTTTCCCCCTTCCCCCTTCTCGTTTCCTTCCCCCTTCCCCCTTCCCCCCTTCGTATTTCCTCCCCCCCCATTCCCCCTTTCTTCTCCCTCCCCCTTCCCCTTCCCCTTCCCGTTTCCTCCCCCTCCCCCTTCCCCTTCCCGTTTCCTCCCCCTCCCCCTCTTCTTCCCTCCTTCCTCCCCCTTCCCTTCCCTCCTTCCCTTTCCCTCCTTCCCCCTCCCTTTCTCCTCTTCGTAATCTCGGCTCAGCGTGTATTTTTTCCTTCTCCCTCCCTCCCTCCCTCGCCTCTCCTCGCCACCACAGCCTGGACTGCGGGATGTGGGAGGCGTTGGGGTGCGAGTGGCGAGTGCGATGGGAGAGGAGTGTGAGAAGAATGGTGATGGTTATGTGGTGGTGGGGATGATGTGATGTGGTGGTGTTGATGATGGTGGTTATGGTGATGATGATGGTCGTGGTGATGGTGGTGAGGATAGTGGTGGTAGCGGTGAGGATGATGGTGGTGGTGGTGATGTGATGATTGTAATACTAGTGACGGGGACTGCCATGATGATGGTGACGGTGACGATGGTGATGATAAAGCGGATAGGAAATAGAGAAGAAGAAGAAGAAAAAAGAGGAGCTCATTGGCGCATGTAGTGGCGTGTTATGCTCTGTGGACTGGAAGTTGGGGAGGGGGGGGGTAATGGTAAGGGGGTGATGGGAGGTAAAGGATGGGTGATGTTATGGCAGACTAGGGAGCGTGTTTGTTTGTTTGTTTGTTCAATCGTTTGTGTGTAT
Source organism: Penaeus vannamei (assembly GCF_042767895.1). NCBI lineage: Eukaryota > Metazoa > Arthropoda > Malacostraca > Decapoda > Penaeidae > Penaeus > Penaeus vannamei. Next base: position 13,222,436 of record NC_091576.1, read on the forward strand.
ATATGTATGTATGTATGATATCTGATTACACCTGTCGTTTGTTATGAATTTGGCTGATGTAATTGGTGAATATTTTGTTTGTATTATTTCTATAGGCGTCCAGCAACAACAACAACCACATTTAAGGTTATTTTTGCTTACCTTGCTTTCACTCTTGTTGACATCGGTGTTGATGACGTAACAAGTAAAGAGTAAAAAAAAAATGTGTGAGTTGCGTTTTTCTCGAGTTTTGTGTCGAGCTGTCTTTGCGTGTGCTGGAGTTTGCAATGGTGTGCGATTACTCTGTATTGTGATTGCAGATTTATTGCGGTTCGGTGTGTGATATTCGCTGCAACAGAGGCTCTGTGTTTGTGTGTGTGTGTGTGATTTTGCTTGTTTGTGTGTGTGTGTGATTTTGTTGTTTATGTGTGTCTGGTTGTTTGTTTGGGTATTTGTGCATTTGTGTGTGCGTGTGTTTGTGTGTAGTGAGACAAAGACCAGCCGCGGCGGAGTGTGCATGTGGTGGAACTCTCATGCTAAGGTATGCGTGTGGGCCGTGCGGGGTGCGGTATGTGCATGAGGTGGCCGCGCACGGACGCCACAGAGCCATCGTTCCGGGCGGCGCGGATCAGCAGAAGCCAAGTCGGATTCCAAGGAGCAGCACTTACGCGTCGCTGGACTCCTGTGCGCGCGTGAGGGAGTCCATGTCGACGGGGCACTGCAGCGCTACGAGGCTCAGTGCCACGCCGCGGTGTCGGAAGGCTACGACGTGACATCTGACACTCCTCGACTGGTGCCACGTCGCCAGGCCTACTGCTAAGCTGCTCGAGAAGCCCCGCCCGAGTCCCGCCCAAGACCTCCACCCTCCCTCCTTCCTCCCACCCAGTCCCTCCTCCTTCCTTCCCTCCTTCCTCCCACCCAGTCCCTCCTCCCTCCCTTCCTCCCACCCAGTCCCTCCTCCCTCCCTTCCTCCCACCCAGTCCCTTCACCCTCCCTTCTTCCTCCCACCCAGTCCCTCCTCTCTCCCTCCTCTCTCCCTCCTTCCTCCCACCCAAGCTCTCCTCCCTCCCTTCTTCCTCCCACCTAGTCCCTCTTTCCTCCCACCCAAGTTCTCCTCCCTTCCTCCTTCCCTTCCTCCCACCCAGTCCCTCCTCCCTCCCTTCTTCCTCCCCCCCAAGCCCTCCCTCCCTTCCTCCCACCCAAGCCCTCCCTCCCTTCCTCCCACCCAAGCCCTCCTCTCTTCCTCCCTCCCCCCTTCCTCCTACTAAAGCCCTCCCCGCTCCCTCCCCCTGACGACTCACTCCTCAGGAGTCGTCTGGGGTCATGTCCTTGCTGACTCTCTCTCCGGCTGAGTCACTCAGTCAGGGGTCTTCTGCTGACTCACTCACCTGATTTCGTTTTTTGTTCATATCCCTTTGAGTTTTTTATGTCCTTATGTGCTGCGACGGTGATCTTCGGCTCTGTTACCTTAGGCTGCGTTTTTGTTCTTGTTACGTACACAGTTTTTTTGTTCTAGTTACGTGCGCCCTAAGATACGTTTGTTCTTGCTCGTTGTCTGCATGCATTGTTTACTATCTTTGTCTATTGGCCGTATTTTCCTGTTTTTTTTTCTTGTGTGTTTGTTATCGGGAATGAATGTTTTGTTTTATATGTTGTAGTTCCTTTGTCTATTTCGTTGTAAGCCATTTGCTTTTTGTGGAGGGTAATGATATATCTATATTATATTTTTATTATTATTATTATTATTATTATTATTATTATTTTCAATTCCATCGTATAACTTCTGTTTATTTACCTTTCCAAGTGTTTGAATTGTTTATACACCTCTCATGGTTGTGTCTTGGATGGTAGACTGTTATTATTTTCCGCGTTGTTTAGGCTATCGCCAAGAATAGCAATTCGCCGACTTACGTTATCACATCCGTCCATTCACCAAAAGGCTTTTTCTTTATATACACTCTTAACGCTCCAGGTATCTCGTTGTAATGATGCGCCACCTGTTGTAAGCTCGTGTCGCCCGCCCGCTGTTGCAAGGTCCGTTCACACACACACACACACACGCACTCTTCTACGAATTATTTATTTATTGACAGTCAAGATGCCTTTGATGATATAATTTGAGAATATACTTCAGGGTCGTGCGGTGCGATAAGATTGAGAGCGATAAGAGGGGCCTGTTGAGTCTTGGTTCAGCCCCGGCCTGCGCTCGAGACCAGGTGCGTGTTGTTGTTGTTGTGGGGGCCCTGGCGGTGCTACAGATTCAGAATACTTTATTCCATTTGTGACAGTGGTTATTCTTATTACATGGATAGTGGTCTTACGGTACATGTCGATATAAGTTACTTATAGAATTAATTGTTGTACGTGTAAGTCTTAATTATTCTTGTAGTCTGAAATCTGATGCAGGGAAGCTCTCGGGGGATTTTACGGTTTTATGGTAGTGGTGTTGGGGGGATGGTTACGCCCTGAGGATAATGAGGATGATTATGCGCGGTTGTGATGATGGTGACTGTGATAATTGGATAGATAATGGCGATGATGATATTGCTGGTAATGGCAACAGCAGTAATTCTGATAGCGGTGTTTGTGATCATGTTGATGGCAGTGGTATTGCAGTAGTAACGATAGAAATTATCATTAGGAATGGTGATAGAAATCATAGTAATATTAATGGCAATAAGGATAATAATAGTCATAATGAATAACAATGATGACACTAATAACAATAACAATGATACTGATAGTTGTGATGATGACGATGATGATGAGTTTTATTGTAATGATAATGACACTGGCAGAAGAAAAATCGTTGTATTAGCTGTAGCAGGCGAAGAAGGAAAAGAGAAAATCGACGCTTAACCGGACCCCCCCCCCCCCCCCCATCTTTTGAGCAGGAGTCGAGGCACCTTCCATTCCTCCTCCTTGAGAACAGCGGGCAGTGCCAAGGCCAAGATTAGAATACAAGCACTTCGGACCCTCCCCGGTGGGATTGCCCAGGAAGTTTATCTCTCTCCTAAGTTAATCTGTCTTCCTGAGGATAATCTCCCTCTGTCCCCATTTCTCCTCCTTCCTCCTGCCTCCTCCCCTGGCGGACGTGCGGCGAAGGAGCGAGTCTGTCACGGCTGGCGCTGACGTCACGGCTCCTCCGGGACACCTTGCTCCGGTATGCCGCGCCTACTCGCCGCTCTCCGTGACGGGACGCCGACGCTGCCCGTCCGCCCGCCCGCACGCACGCCCGCACGCCCGCAACCCTCCCCCTCCCCCTCAGCTTGTCCTCGCTTCCGGAGGCCTCGCTCTTCAGACGAGGCCGGGGGGGGGGGGGTCCGCATGGAAGCTGCCTCCCTTTCTAGAGTTGTTTTCATGTGTCCTGTTGTTGTTGTTGCTGTTGCAGTTGTCGTCGTCGTCGTTTTGGTTGTTATTTTTTGTACTTTGTCATTGTTACTGTAATAGTTATTGTCATTGTTCTTATTATCGTTGTTAGTGTTGCTGTATCTCTTAGTGTGGCTATATAGACCCATCGACATTATCATCGTCACCACTGACATGATCATCACCATTTGTCTCTGCTGGATATCACTTAATGAACTCTAAAGGGAGCTTCATCCCCGGCGAGAGGACGTCT
>NC_091576.1:13231036-13233536 GCF_042767895.1 Penaeus vannamei
GGGTGCTCGATTACCGTCACTCTGCTCTCAGTGACGTGCCTGCAGATGTGTTTGCCTCAGAACGCACGTTGGAGGAGCTGCTCTTGGACTCAAATCAGGTATGTCCTTTAGGTGCCCTCTGTGTGTGTGTCTATGAAAATCAAAGAGCAGTGATGTTATTTTAAGTTTAAAAGTTTGCTCATTGAGAAACTGGTTTGGAGAGTTAGTAATATGCATGTATGGAAGACCCATTCTGGCCCCAAATAAGAACCTCAGTGCTAGAGCAATACTTGCAGATTATGTCATTGCTTTTGATTAGTTTACGAAACTCATGAGGCCTGGTAACATTTCCTTTTTGCAGTTGAAATAATTTGTTAGATGTTGCGGTACTTATTGTTGAGTAACCTCAGAGATTTAGCAGTTGGTAATTACCCATTTTTATGAGACATCTAGTGTAGATGTAGGTGTAAGAAATCCTTTGATAATTCATTTTTAGTCTGTATGCAATATATATCAGAAACTTACAGGTTTGAAATAAAGTGATGCACTCTGTTATCAATTTTGTAAATGGAGTAAAAAAGAGGAGGAAATATTCAGAAGAAAAAAATATTAACCATAGTCCCATTTTGTAATGTATGCTCCTATCTTTCCAGCTGACTGAGTTACCTCGTCAACTTTTCTACTGCCACGGCTTGAGGGAGCTTGGGCTCAGTGACAATGAGTTGACATCCCTTCCGCCAGCTGTGGCGTCCCTCATCAATTTAACTTCCATAGACCTCAGCAAAAATGGTAAGTGCATTATTGTAATTTTGTGTCAGTCCTCAGTTTTTCTGATGTGAAGGAGTATTGGGATTAGAATGAAGGTGGTGTTTGTATTGAGTTGGGCCAATTAATAAGAAAATTTGCTTCCAAAATAACACGATCAGAATAAGCATTTTTACTTTTCTAAAACACTAGACATGAAAAGCTTGTAGTTGTTTATTGCATTAAATCTTGTATATGTCATGTCAATATGAATAGTCTTCCAATGTGGAAATTTGCTTGAAGATCAGGAAAAGAATATCAGCATTTTTAAAATTGATTCTTATATTAGGGTCAGTCAGGTTAAGGAAGCTTGGGACTTTTATCACTTACTTTAATTAGTTACATTTTATGCCTGTGAGTGTAAGATGTGATTTTCTTATTTTTTTCTAGTTGCATATGAGTTGGTTGTGTCCAGAAGAATTGGTAAGCTATAATCACATACTGTTAACAACCTAAATGCTTCTTTTTTTCCTTATTCAGCTATATCAGACATCCCAGACAATATAAAAGGCTGCAAGCAACTTGCTGTGGTTGATGCTAGCATCAATCCCCTGTGTCGTCTACCAGAGGGTTTCACACAGCTGCTTTCTCTGCAAGAACTCTATCTAAATGACACTTTCTTGGTAGGTAGACTCTTGTCTGTGACTGCTTTAACTGTGACCTGCTCAGCTGGGTATTTTAGGTTACATCCATTAGTTACTCCTTTTCGATAATGCTGATGAGGGTGTGCATTGATTCTCAATAATGGGGGCTGTAAATTGCTCTTGAATATAATTTTGCTCCATCAGTTCAGAGCTGAGAGCCGAAAGTAAGTAAAGAGGTTTATTTGAGTGCTCATGTTATTGCATTATTTAGTATTTGACTTTACTGTTTCACAACTGAACTCAAATGGTATTCATCATCCTCCAGGAATATCTTCCTGCTAACTTTGGCCGATTGTCCAAGTTGAAGATTCTAGAGTTAAGGGAAAACCAGCTGAATACATTGCCAAAGTCCATCGCACGTCTCACCAACTTGCAGCGCTTGGACATCGGGCAGAATGACTTCTCTGAATTGGTGAGATTTTGAATTGTTTTCTGACTTATTATTTTGCTTTTGGTCATATAAAAACATTATTCATTGCATGGTGAATGGATTTTATGTAGATATTTAAGAATACAGATTGTATACCTTTGTAAATTATTAATATATTGCCTGTAAATAGTTTCTGATCAAAAACTCTAACAAACACGTCCATCTTTGTTTTCAGCCTGAGGTGATTGGAAGTCTTGGCAACTTGACTGAGCTCTTGTTTGACAATAACAAAGTGAAGTCGCTCCCACCCATGATGGGCAAATTGAAAAAACTACTTCATGTCGATGCCTCAAAGAATAAAATAGACTGGGTCTCTGGAGAAGTGGAAAACTGTGCTGTGCTCACAGATCTACATCTCTCATCCAATAATCTTAAGGTAATCTTCATGAGCATTTAACAGTGCAATTCCATTTTAAATCTTAAATTTTCAGATTTTGATGCTATTTAACATAGTACTTTCCAGTGGAATATTCTGAAATATTGGACTGATTGCAGCTAATGTGGAGTGTATTCTCTCCTACAGGAACTGCCAGAGAGCCTGGGAGGCTGTAGTCAGTTGCAACTTTTGCGTCTCGATGACAATGCTCTGACTCACCTTCCTGAGTCACTTGGTGGTCTGGCAGCCCTTGAGGAACTCGTTGTC
>NC_091576.1:13246036-13248536 GCF_042767895.1 Penaeus vannamei
TTACACCTGGTAAAGCAAATCATAAGACAAGCTTTGACTCTCATGCTAGTCACAGTCCTGCTCAGATGACAGAATCTCGTATACCCACTTTAGGCAACATTGGCCGTTCTCCCAGTAACTTAACCAGTGAAAGATCAAATGAGAGTCATGTCTTACCTGAGTCAAGAATACCAACCCTTGGTGCCATGGGAAGAAGTCCAAGCAGTCTCAATCATGAAAGTAAGGCAGAAAGTAGAATTCCAACTCTTAATAACATGGGACATAGTTCCTCCAACTTACTACATGATAAGCAGACTTCAGGAGAATCACGAATACCCACTCTTGGAAGCACAGGGAGAAGTCAAAGCAACCTTGGTCATGAAGCACCAACTACGCCAGAGTCTCGTATTCCAACAATAAGTGCAGTGGGTAGAACATCTAGTAACTTGACACGTGAATCCATTGGGTTGAAAAAGCCAGCCAGCTCACATGAAGGAGTCACAAAACCTGCATCAAATCTTAACACACCACAGCAGCTTAGAACTGCTGGGATGAATGGATCAGGTATTCCAAGTTTAGCCTCACAGGGGAGAAGCAGTAGCAGCTTAGGATCAGGCATCCCAAGTCCAAGTCCAACTTCTACAGGGTTAAGAACTGGCATCCCCAAACATGATGCAACAGATGGGCTAACCAAGAAGTCATTGGTGTATGGAGGAACAAGCCAAGTGTCCTCCACATCTCGCCTCCAGTCCCCAAGTTATTCAAGTGGTATTAGGCCCCCTGCCTATTCATCGGCTAGTCCTCTGCCCAGTCCAGCCCAGCACCCATCAAGCAATTTTACCCAGTCCCCAGGTTATTCATCTGGCATCCGACCACCCTCTATCAATTCGGCAATTAACACCCCAGGTATCCCACTGCCTTCTTCAGGATCAACAAGCCACCTGACCAATCCAGGGTCAAGAGGGTCAATCACATCAACAGGATCTGGTACTCGTATTCCAATGGTTGCAGGTGTGTAGAGTTTTGGGGTTTCTTTAAAGTTGCCAAGTAGAGTTTAGTGTGAAAAGTTTATATTTATGGGTTTAAAATTTGATACTGGTCTTCTAATTTTTAATTGATTTTTGAAACTTTATAGACTTACATAACTTCATTACTTGTTTGTATGTTTATTTATATTATTATTATTATGATATTTAGGGAGAGTATAGCTTCTTTTAATATATTTTTTGTAACAGGAAATTCTGCATCAAGACTCCCTGCACCTAATGCCAACAAGCACCGTGTGTCTCCATCAGCACAAAATGCAGATAACAAAACAAACAATTCAGCGTGGATGTTTGGCCAGCACAAAAATGCCCGTGTGGTATGTCAGAATGTACGTACGCTGGACTAACACAATAACAGTGAGGATACTGCGAAGCTTTCTTTTTCTTAGATAGGAGCAGTATTCCTCTTTGTTTTATGTATATATATATATAGTGTTTGATAAGAAAGATGCATATCTAACCAATGACTTGTATTCCAGTTTGCTAGTGCATATGATACTGACAAAATTGCTTCTTAAATGCCAGCAGTTTGAGCTAACTATCTTTAAGGCTAACATGCCTGACATGCTGACTTGGTGCTAAAAGCTATTAATAGCATTTATAAGTTCAAGCTTCTAGCTCATCAACTTGTCATAGAGCTGCCGCTGGCCAATTTTATAACCAAGATATATTTTTTTTCCTTAGATTTTTGTTCACTTAAAAGAGCTGCTGTAGTAGGCAGTTGAAAAGTGTTATAAGATACAGATTCAGGAAGAATGAGTTTTAACAATTGAATCAAATCCAGTGAGTAGAAATTCTACTAATACTGAAGTAGTTGGTGTTTTCTGCAATGGATAAACCACATTGTTATTGATAGGATTGAGATGTTCAGGGAATTGTTTTGCCATTATGTTACATCTCTTTCAGTTAATGGATGTTATGTTGTACTAAACTAAAGGGTTATCAGAAATAGGATGATAATTACAAACTATTCTGCAAGCATGATAAAGAGTTGGAGCAGAGGGGAAAGAATGAGAGAAAAAGAAAGGAGAAAATGAGATAACAGTGGACAAAAACATGAATAGAGAGAAAAATGTATTGGAGTGTAATAAACGATAAAACAGGAATAAAGAGGGAATATATTGGAATAAGAAAAGTGGGAAATTGCAGTTGATTATAAAGAAAGAGCATTAGGGAGAAGCAATTTAAATGAAGGGAAATAAGGAGAGATGGTAGAGGAAAGTGGAGGTCAATTTTTTTAGCATATAGTTGTGTGTTTGTGTGTGTAAACTCGTATGCATTTGTAGATGTTTGTGATGTGGATGAACAGTGAAATATCTCAGCTATTAGTTTTTGAGGATTTCTTAAGCAGCTGGTGAAGGATAAAGTTACTGCCTAATGTTTTTGCAATTAAGAGAGGTTCATTACAAGACCAAGACCACTTCTGGACCAGTCTTTAATTTCCAACTGAGTAGCATGTGCACCATGAGTGCAGT
>NC_091576.1:13253536-13256036 GCF_042767895.1 Penaeus vannamei
TTTGACAGTGTTTGTGATTGTCAAATAAAGAGCTGATGCTATAGCATTCCTCTTTCCTTTTTTATTTCTTTCTAATATTTTTTTGTGTTTACTTCCTGCTACCAACCACAAAATTCAGCATAAATTGCTTTGGTTGGTACAAATCCAAAAGTGAATGTTTAAGTTTTCAAAAACTACATAAGGACATTCTTTTGAATTTATTAAATACATTGACACAAAAGGACAGAACTAGAGGTGTTACTGGCTGCATTTACGATAAAATACCTCAAGTGATATGTTGTACAGATGTATCATCATCTATTTAATGAGGTATTTGCTTTGATGGAGCAGGCCTATGGTAACAGGAAACAGGTTTTAGGAGAAAATTTATAGGATATTGATTAATTCAGAGATAAATATTCAAGTGCCTTTGAGTCACAATATAAACAGTACAAAAGAAAGTTGTGCAAATTATATGTATAAAATCCTCAGATAAAGTTTATAGCTCCAAATGCAGTATAAAGTTCATGCTAACAGAAAAGTAAACTGCAATATACACAAGGCCTTTATACCCATGTTAATTTTCCTTCTGTAAATCTAATATTTATTGATGTAAATGACATGCAACCCTAAGTAAAACCATTGCACCTTTTATTGTCAGTGTACTTTATATGTGTTTTATATAATGTGTAATATACTCTTTGATGTAGTCATCAAGCAGATACTATGAGAAAATTCCCAGAAATTTTTACTTTTTTAATTTACAGAGCCAAGTAAAACTTCAGAGTTTCCTTCAGTAAACTTAAAAATTAGTAATATATCATATCCAAAGTTACTTTTTACCCTCTATTTTGCTGACTACCAAGGTCCTGATTGCAATATCAATGTGATTCTGAAAAGCTCTCTTTCATTGTTGGCTGTTTATGATGATATAACCATAGCTATAACCTACTGATAATTGTTTGGTGTCTGCCATGCACTCCTACTGTATGTGGAAGGAAGTTTAACATTAACATTGCTGTAATGATATTATATTCATATTGTAAAACTATGTGAAGAATATTTGCTTCAGAAGTCTAGCTCTGCTTTAGTGCCCTTGCATAATAATGAATTTTATAAACAAAAACTACTTATTTATTGTGTTAAACATTTGGAATAATGGTGCCTTTTTATGAGTGAAAAAATGCAAAATACTAGTGTTACTGTGTAATTTATGCTGAAGATGAAAAATTCCAGGGAAATCATGAATAAAGATACACTTTGTGTGTAAAACTCAATATTAGCCATTCCACTTAGTCAGCCTTATATTTTATCTGGTGCAGTTTTAAACAAAACTTGTTTATGGAAGTTATTTTTATCTTGCATCAAGCACAGTTCTCTGAAAATTTCTGTTTTGTTACTATATTACTGTAGACAGTCCTGCTGTATAGTAACTTTATGGCAGTGTTATTTTACAAGATACTTTGATGATTTTAACATTAGTAATGCTTCAATTGAAGATGCTCTTTTATGAGGATAAGTTTTGCCCTTTAACATTTCCTGTCTTGTTCACTCATTTCTGCCATTGAGAATACTGATGTATTGTTTTTTATTAAGTTATTTAATTGGTGCAGGAATTTTTTGTGCTTTTGTTTAAAAAAGGTCTATTGTAATGTAAATATAAAGATTTTGTTTTCTGAATTATTGCACAATTACATGAAGTACTTGTTGGATGAAGAATCTATTGTGTACTTAATTATTTTCCATGAAAATAAATGATGATGAAATATCTCCATAAGCTTATTTTGCATAGAATTTCTCAAATTTGGTTTAAGGATTTGAATCTTACAAGATTTGCATATGGAATTGGTAGTTATCACACATAGCTTTATGTATGTAAATGCGAAGCTGTATGCCTTTAAAATTGGCAGGTGCATGCTTTATTTCCAATTTGACTGCCTCTGTGTGGAAGGGATGCATGATTATACTACTTCATTTTTTTGTACAATGCTTTTTAAGTCCAGATAAAAGCTTTAGTCACTAAGTTTAAGTGCCAGAGAGTGTGGTGCTCAAGTGCTGGTGGATTCAAGAATGTCTAATAAAGATAGAGGTTGTATTATCCCCACAGAAGAACCTTGTAGTTCACATTAAGTTTCAAGAATTACTCGTGTTGTAAACTACACAATATATTTTGTCTGAATGAAAGTCGGTATAGAGGCATATGATGCTTTATGACATTTCTATGGTCTGTATAACTTGTGTAGCTGGCCAGGCACCCATTGTAATATAGATTAGTTGTGATTATCAGCTTTCAGTGAGCCCCACAACTGGTTAGAATTAGCTTTTATTTTAGTACATTCCTAATAAATATATATGTCCAGTGATTATGACCTCATTACTTAAATGGTTGCCGATGTATATTTGAATTCTAGCAAAAGGAAAGTAGCTTTTACTTAATTTTATTATATTTTTGTTTTTGGAAGTCAAATTTATAGCCCATGTCTTTTACATGGTACCTTGTTGGTGTATATTTTGGTACTCA
>NC_091576.1:13288536-13296486 GCF_042767895.1 Penaeus vannamei
CCTTCTCTCTCTCTCTCTCTCCTTCTCTCTCTCTCTCTCCTTCTCTCGCTCTCTCTCCTTCTCTCTCTTTCTCTCCTTCTCTCTCTCTCTCTCCTTCTCTCTCTCTCTTTCCTTCTCTCTCTCTCTCTCCTTCTCTCTCTCTCTCTCCTTCTCTCTCTCTCTCCCTTTCTCTCTCCATCTCACTCTCCCCCACTCACTTTCCTCTCCCCCTCTCCCTCTGCTCTCCCCCTCTCCTCTCCTCCTTCCCTCTCCCTCTCCCTCCCTCCCTCTCCCTCTCCCTCTCCCTCTCCCTCTCCCTCTCCCTCTCACTCTCCCTCTCACTCTCCCACTCCTTTTCTCTCCCCCTCTCCCTTGCCCTCTCCTTCTTCCTCTCTCCCTCTTTCCATCTCTCTCTCTCTCTTCCTCTCCCTTTTTGTTATAGAAAGATTATACAGGAAAAGGTGGTATTACATACTAATCATACTATGTCTTATCCTCTGTTTCAGGTTGTTAATGTGTCCGAGTAGAAAGCTGTTAACTGTAGTCGAAAGGACTTTTGATGAAAATGATGACCATGAGTTAACTCAAGATGAACGCTTGTATCTGTATACGACGTTGGCTATTGCTCCTGAAATTGTTGTTTTGAAGGTGAGGGCAAACTTTGTTGTGCATGCATGAGTGATTGCATGCAGGCTCTATGTTTGTGATGAGTGAGTTTGATTCGTTTTTAACTGAAAAGTTGTAATGCATTAGTGTTGCTAGATGGTTGAAAAAGCTATTGAGTATATTGTATTAAGCTACTGTTCAGACTTTTGGAGGCTAATAGGTATTACTACTACACATTTTCTGTTGAACTATTTGTAGAATATAAAGTTTGGTAGAGGGAGACGTAATTGTTGCAGGGAGATAACAAATTTGATAAACCCCGTTCTCATTTTGCAGCTGCTGACAAAAGCCAATTTAAATGTAGGATTTCCTCGTCTTGTTGGTGTGTGTGGACGATTGGCTGTACTGGAGGAAGAGATGACTCCACTGAGTTCTATGTTGGACGAGCCCTTCAATGTCCGGGCATCTCTGGCAGCTCAAATCCTTACTATGATTGATGATTTCATGGTTGGTGAAATATCCTATTATATTTGTATAAACAAAGTCATGTATTGCTTAGTGTTTGGTGTACATTCTTTAAGTGTATTTTGTTTTATGAATAACTTCATAGAAAGAGATATATATTCTTAACCCAGTGCCGACAGGTAAAAATGTTTGGCAAGTGGATGTAATAACGGGATTGTTGGCACGCATCAGCATTTTCCCCTGTTTGCGCTCAGCTCGATCGGTAGTTTGCGAGCGACATTTGGCACCCAAAAGATTTTATTTTTTTATGATTAATAAAAATATTATTATTTTGAAGGTTTACCTTCATTATAGATGCCATTACCTAAAATCTTTACCATATGAATGAAGCCTCTCCTATTGGAGAAAAACAAACTCTGTCCGACAAGCCAGTGGCGTGGGAATGGGCATGATACGATGCCATCTGTGTTTCTGTCCACAATAGCCATGCCATGTACATACATGCCACCCGTCGGCTAGGTGTTAATCCTGAGGACAGGGCCAGGAAACTGTTATATCAAAGTTCTTTTATTTATTCAGGAGGATCATCCTGAATGGTACTTGTTTTATGCCTCGTGGTCAATAGAGAAGTTGGCAGTGAACAAGGAGGGAGAAGTGGTGCTAATAGATCTGGCTAACATGGCAATAATTGACAAATCTCTCTTTAGAGGTATGTTGAGAGTGTTGATTATTTGCTTCATTTTGCTTTATAATTGGACTCATGATTGGGTTCATTGGGCTGTAAACAGTTAATAGGTAATTGAGGATTTTATTTTTATTCCTGTAGATGATTATGAAGATACAAGAGAAGCCCAGAATCATGAAGTTTGCAACAAGGAGTGTTTCCAGAAGTTTACAAGTGAAATATACAGGGAAGGGCATGATACAGATGAGATGTGCTCACGTGTAGAGGATGTGGGACACCTCATGTATGCTGCTGTGTGTGCAATGATCCTAAGTGACATGAAGCAACACAAATATGTGGATTACTTCAGCTCCACTACTGGCAATCATCAACAACCAAGGATGACAAGGGGTAATGAAAGTGATGAAATCAGATGAAAATAAAAAAGTATGCTGAAAGATATTAACTATTTTTTTCTTTCATTCCAGTGAAACAAAAGTTAATATTTGAAGAAGTTTTTGATAAAGTTCTGTTCTGATTCAATCCTTTGTGTATCAGGTTTACTGCACAACATCCCTGCTGCAGACAGGGCAACAGTGGAGGAGCTTCTTGCAGAGTGTGTAGAGGAGGCAGCACCTGGAGGACGACTTCAGGCAGCACAGGAGCTCCGAGATTTCCTCTCAGACTTTCTCCTTGATGAAGAAGATGAGGAAGGCGATGAAGATGAGGAAGATGATACAGGGGACAATGGCGAGGACTATGACGATGATTATGAATATGAAGACTATGGCACAAACAAAGAAGGATGAGGTGAAGTGCTACGTAGCATTCACAGCATTGCAAGAGAAAGATGATTGAAAGGAAGGATAGTAATTTCTTTTTCTTCCCAAGCCTATCCTTTATCCCCTTTTTTGTTCTTTTTTTTTCCTTTACAGGGTGTAACATGTAAAATAATTCTTCCATGACTGTTGGTTGCAATTTGAATCTTGGTAAATTCCCTTGATATGAATAGATGGTTCAAACCAACATGATTTTGTTCTCTCTATATATGTATTGGGAGAAGAATGCAGATTACGGTGCTGGTGACTGTGAGTATATATTGCAGGGTTAGTTGCCTCTTATTGTATAAAACCAGTGTTTTGTTTAGGCTGTTTTAGCATTGCCCTTTTAATAGTTAGGAAAAAAAAAAAAAGAAACAGTTTTGTATTTATGTGGAACTATACATATATATGATGCCCATTATGTAGGTGTAATGCAATAGGAAATCTAACTTCCATTCAATATGTAGCTTTTTTAATGATTTATCAATTGGATTTTGATTGGGATCATATTTTTTCATATCAGGTCTCTTTCTGTTAAGGTTCAATATGTATTGATAAGCCTATAAATTGTGCTTCAGCATAAATCATATATGGCATTATTTGCATGTGATGCATAATTTCCAAGTACATGAATGCAAAGATGCTTGCTTAAGTTTAACCTTGCTGATCACCTTGAATAGGAGCTTAGCACTTGTTTCTGGTAACACTGTGAACTTTCTTCAGTAAGCTGGGTGTGCAGAGTTGCAAGGAGGAAGGGGAAGGCAGGTCTTGTGGAGGGTCAGCTTTATAGGCAGCTAGAATGTCACACATTTGGTAATAATCTTTGTTCTTAATGAATGCAGGGAAAACCTCTTTACTGAGTCTAGGTAGATCTTCAGTCCCTTTTCATTTTCTTTTCTTTTGGCATTGGGCATTATATTACCCTTGCGGAAACTGATTGTTCAAAACTCCATGCAGTTCCATCAGTTAGTCATAAAATAATATATGTTAAAGAAACATTTGTGATTATGACCAGCTCTTTTTATGAGGAATATTAATTTCAAAATTGGGTTGTTTGTGAATTCAGACGCAAAATAACAAGATGCAATGTAACAGTAACACACTAGAATTATAAATGCAATAGGATTATGGTATGTGGTAGATTCTGTTGATCAGAAAGAAAAAAAAGCCAGAGAAAGATTTTTATACTTTGATAATTTTTGTACAGAGAATGTTGTAGCAAGGGAGCGTGTCTTTTTAGTAACTCTTTGCAGGACAATCTAAGTATATTTGTGATATGCTGTATATGACCTATATATTTTTTTTGATGATTGAATAATCATTGAAATATGCAGTCACATGCATTGTGTAAAAGAATAAAAATAGACTAGAAAGGTTACCAATATAATTTGAGTGTATCTGCAGTTACTTCCCATATGATTCGTGAATATTTATTTTTAGAAATGATAAATACTTTGAATTAGGGCTGCTAGTGGCTGGCTACTTGTGAAAGGTTGCATTTGAGATGAGAAATAATACAGCAATATGAACGTATGATTTACATATTGTGCATTATTACAAAGGTACACTCGGATTGCTGCCTTTTGTACATTAACATGCTGGATACTAACATATTGCTTATTCATTTTCATGCCAAGCTGTCATGTATGTATCATTAACATTATATTTTTTGTATTGAGGTCATTAAGGGGAAATGTTTCACAGTTTGTCCTTAAATACCAGGGGCAGATTTCTCCCAGCATTACATCAAAGCTCATCTCCAATCATCCTAAAATTGGAAGAGAATGGAGGCTTAACAAAGAATAATGGCTATAGGCTCATTAATCATAGGCTCATTATCTCCAGTTGTTGAGACAACAGATAACTGAAATCACTGGCTCACTAGTTGGAGTTCATATTGAGTGTTTACTTTTTCTGAGTTGTCGTTGAGATGAGACTCACATCGGCTTCACAAAGGAGTCCTGGCTTTTGTATGGCAGAGCATAGTGTGCAGCAATCTCTTGTAAGGGTGTCTGTAGATGTTCACTTGACAATCAGTAGAAATGGATGCTGATAAGGATGTATGTATTTTGTTGCAGGATAGAGATGCTAATTTTGTATGTAGAAAATATTTTATATTGAAGTTAAATGTGATGAGTAGTGTAGACATTTAGAAATCTAGAAATATGTTTCTTGTAGGTTGTGGTCCAATAGTTTAGTCCAGCTAAGACTTGCTTTTTGCAAAAGGGAAATAAAGTGTACCATTTTCAAATCAAAATGGTGGGTGCATGATTTTTCCTGTTTTCTTTCATAGTATTCAGAGTTCCATTACAAGTGAAAGAATTGGTAACAAAAACAGTGTGGCTGGGTTAGGATAGGTTAGGATTGGTAGTCAAATTGGTAAATTTGAGAATGCAGTTTAGGCTTGAAGAAAATTAGGAAGGAATTAAGGTCCGAGTTAGAATCAGAAGCAGAAATGAAAAGGAAAAGGAACAGAGGTGAAGAAACACTAATTGTTTACTTGAAATGCAAAGAGGGAAAGTGATTACTAAACACAAGTTCGGTTTTGATATAATGCATTATTTCTAAAATGATATCACTCAAAATGAATTAAGTCACTTTATACCATTATTTATGAATATTGTTTTGTTTCTTTTTTTTAATATGTCTTCATATGTATATGATCACAATTATAGCTACAAGCTGTTATGTATGTGCATGTTCTTATCTTGATGTGTGTGTCATTATGGATGTAATCAGATAAAGGCCGTGGACAAATTAAAAAGTTGTGGAACCCGTAGATCAACCCAGTTTCCCAGTTAGAAAAGTTGATTGTGTCTTAATAAGATAATGTGTAAATGTTGATATTGTGTGAAAATCTCTAAAAGAAAACATCATGTTGTTCTTCATACTATTCTGATGATGTGCTTTTACAAACAGTTATTAGATGTTTTTATGAGACGATATAAAAGACAGTATTGTTGTGTTGTCATGTACTTAATGAGTAACCTTGTTGAATAATTGAAGTGAAGTTTGTCGTGATTATACCATACCCTTGCAGTCTTCAGTACAACAAGCATTGTGGCCCAGTGGTAGAGTATAACTTCAGATTTTTTCAAGGAGTTTGGGTTGCAGCAGTCCCAAATGGTAACTTTGTTAAATATCTATGAAATAAGACTACATTTCAGTATGCTCAGCTGTTTCCCAGTCAGTGAGTGATCAGTGGATCTTTACCTGAAAAGAAAATTCCCTCTAGCTAGATGAGTATAGGACAGTGCCTTTACTCAATACAAAAACATGGAAGCTTGTTATCAGAGGAGTTGTTTATTATGTATTTGCTCATGTGCAAGTATACATATATGCACTTGTCTGTGCATACAGATGCAAACATATACAGTATGCACATGCAGAGCCATGTGAATACATTTCCACACATAATGTATATACATTAGTGTGCACAAGTTACTTTTGGCTGATATTATTAACAGTGTCAGTGGCGCAGTGTTGGTTGCCAGTGCCTGGACAGAGGCAAGTATTGCATCCCCTGACACTTTCGAAGTCCAGTATTAAAACCCTTACCCTTATGAACATGTTTCATCTTAAGAGGATAGCAATATGATTAAAGTGAAATGCATTTAGTGCCATTATCCTCAAATTTATTTAAAACTGCTTGGTTTTGAATTTGTGCATTTATTTCAATAACAGTTTTGATATCTACTTTGAAATCTCTGTTAACTGTATTGCCATGTAATATTTATTTACCCTGTCATGTTGAAAATCTGTTAAATGTTTGAACAATGGGAGCTTTCCTTTGTGAGAGGTGGTTTCATTATTGTTTATTTATCATTACTATGTTGTTGTTTTCTTTAGACTTTTTGCACCTCCAAGACATTTGTACCTAGGTCAACTGCCATGCTTTACCACTGCTAGATGTAGGAAGCATATTTTGTAGAGGACATTTATCTTTGCAATTTTTCTATGCAATAGAATATCTTTGTGCTACTTTTTTTGTGTTTGCTGCACAAGCAGTAAGAAGTGTATATTAAGAATGATACTAATATTCTTAAGCAATGGATTTTGTCTGTACAAACGGATGACATGGTTCTCTCTCTCTCTTCTCTCATTTTACAAAAGCTTTAAAAGAAATTGTATGATTTTGTGTGATTAAGGATTACCTCAAATTTTGTGTACAAGACAATAACATATATGCATGTATATACTTGTACCTTGGCCTGCACTGAGCAAGTTCAGTGCAGGCCAATTCATATTAATCGAAGTGGTCAGCAAAAGGGTTCAGCTTAGTATGGGATCCACCTGTGCATACAGATTTTTATGGGACTGCTTGAAACCTCTCTTGAATCTTAGGTTGCTTTCTAGCATTTGGGCCAAAGAAACATCAGTCTCTAAAAGAACAGTATGTTAAGGAAACTGCATGTTGACCAGATTTCTGGAGGTATCCATTGTTTATCTTGTTGTTGTAATATTCCAATATGATAGAGTGTGATGAATGTGTACTCGTCAGAAGATACAGTGACAGATGTCGACTTTAATATTTGTTTCATCATGGTAGAGGAAAAACAAATATCAAACATTTTACGGAAAACTAAATACCTGCAAAGTTCCTTGAAACATGTTCACTGTTAGAATTATCTACATTTGCTTACCTGTTATCCCTCCAGCCCCCCCCTCCCGCGAAGAGAGAAATCTTACGAATCTCATGGATTTTGAGTTTCAGATATGCATAGCCTTTGTTAAAAATGTTTCATGATATCTTGGTATAACGACCTTGTTCTGTGACAGATTGTTAGTGTGATGTATTGTATTCTTTGTCAACCTGTAGGGATATGAGACGCAAAGTTACAGAAGTATATATTTCATGTAATTAACTATATAGGGAAGTGTTTGTAGAGAGATACTGGTACCTTCATATGATTTCGTATTGGGGAGACACAGTTGTTAAGTTTAGCTAAGCATAATATTAAAATTTACTAATAGATCTTTCATTTTCAGATAGCTATATTCTTTTATGTGGATTACATGTATGTATTTTTAAATTATTTTCCATAAAGTATTGTTTAAAGTTCATTGTTTGACTTTCCTTGACATCATCATCATCATCATTCATTATCCATCATCACCATCATCACATCATCATAATCATAATCATAATCATTATCATCTTCATCATAATCATTACAACTACCTGTAGCCAACTACAATTATCATTCATAAATACACATATACATATATACAATATATATATATATATATATATATATATATATATATATATATATATATATATATATATATATATATATATAATATATATATATATATATATATAATATATATATATATATATTTTATATATATATATATATGTATATATGTATATATATATTTATATATATATATGTATATATAAATATATAT
>NC_091576.1:13301986-13309486 GCF_042767895.1 Penaeus vannamei
AATTGTCGTGGTTGTTGGCTAGCTGATTTATTGTATTGGTTATTTTTTGACACAGTATTTTGGAATATATCATAACTGTTGATATCTTATGATGGTTGTACTGTCTTGTAAGTACCCAATATGAATACAAATATGCATGAAAAATGGCCGAGGTAGGAGGAATGCACCTTGCAACTCGATAAATGGACTACCTCTTGCTCACTTCCTGCCATGCGAGAGGTGTCGCTTTGGAGTTATCGTCGGAAAAGACGGCTCTGACCCAAGTCTGGAGCATATCTGGGAAATTTACAATCCCTTCTCCCCAGTACTATCACACACTGGTGCCATGGTGACTAATCCTATAGAGGTAACTGAACTTCTAGCAGATCATTTTGTCGAAATTCATCATCTTGTAACATAAAATTTACATTTTCTAGGGATAAGACTTATAATGGCCCTTTCTCTGTATATGAGCTTCAGATGGCATTAAATAAAATTACCTCTACCAGTTCATGATGGTATACTTTACACTTTTTTTTACATCAACTGTCTCGACAAACACGCATTTTCTTCACTGTAATAAGATCTGGTTTACTGACGATTTGCCTGCCTTATGAGGCATAGCAGTGGTTATACCCATCCCAAAACCTGGTAAAGCTTCTTTTGTACTCTACATATTATTGTTCCATCTCTCTGACATCATGCATTAACAAACAATGGAAAAGATGGTAAATATTTGCCTGTTGTGGCAGCACAATATGGCTATAGAAAGATGCGTTCTACCGCAGACGCCCAATTATCCTGAATCTTCAGTCTGTGCGGCCTTTGCCTTTCACCAACACCATGTCACAATCTTCCTTGATCTTGAGAAGGCATATGACAGAACCTGGCAGCATGGTTTTACCTGTTTTTTACAACTTTGGCTTACTTGGCAATCTACCTATTTTTATCTAATCGATTTTTAAGGCTACTTATTGGGAACGTGTTGCCTGAAGCTTATCAACTTGAAGAGGGTGTGTCAAGCTTTTTGCTGTGGCTATCGGTATCGTTATCGATGTTCTTCCTGATGGGGCCCGTGGATTTTTATATGCTGATGACCTTTTAACCTCTTTCTGTGCATCAAGAATGTCATTAATTGAACGAATGTTACAGTTGACGCTTATCAGATCTCCCAGTGGGCTAAATCTCTTGCATAAATCCCTGGCATGCTGTTAGATGCTGGTGTCCTCCCATTGGACATACGTCACCGGTCCTTAATGATGTGGTTCTATACCGCTTCCCAGATTCAATATCTTGCGCCACCTCTCATGATTCACGCTCTAATCATTATAATACACGATCTAGTGACCCTAAACCTTTTGGATGCAGAGTTGCATCGGTAATGTCATCTCAGCCTGTCTCTCCTCACCGGATCCAAGATAAGCTCCTGGGAATTCCCTCATGTATCACTATACAACGCAAATATAGAGGATAAGAACAGCATTCTCATTCAATAATCACATGCTATATTTTTAGAACATTCCTCTAGCCACGCAGGTTCAGTCCTCGTATACACAGATGGTTCCAAGTCTGCGGCATGGGTTAGCTTGATTGCAGTCTTCCCTGTTCAGTCAGAGAGGCAGCCTTTCTAAAGCTGCTTCTCTCTTTATTTAGTTATCAGCGATTGAACTTGCTCTGTAATCGATTTTTACCTTTCCACCATCTAAATTTACCTTTCTTAGCGACTCTGGAATGGCTATATCAGCTTTGGAATCTTTTAGTTATTTTGCAAATCATCCATTAATTTTATCACTTTTGGAGTGGCTGTATGTCCTCGAAAGTGGGGGTCATCAGTTAGGATCTGTTGGGTCTCATGTCGGTGTAAAAGGAAATGAGCAGGCTGACAGACTTGCTAAGATGGCGGCCCCCACCGCCTTTCAAAGACCTATTTCCCCCCATTCGCCTGGCAGTTCGGGCTGAGTAGCAACGGAGATGAGAGGTTCTTGCTGCCAGCACAGAGACGGGCGAAATAAGACCATCGGCAGTCCCCTTTGCTGACACCAAGATTCGAATAGGTCATACCCGACTAACCTACATATATCTCATGTCCTGATACTGAACCATTTTGTGAAGACTGCCTGGCCCCCCTGACTGTGCGACGCTTGCTGTTCAAGTGCCTCAGTCTAAGGTAGTTGCGAGAAAGGTCTCTCTCCAGGTGCCAGAGACGGGATGGCACCTTCCACCTTTCTCTGATCCTGGGAGAAACATAGTTAACGTCTGGACATGAGGTTCTGGTTTTTATAAGGGAAGCTGGTCTTCGAACTGAGATCTGATGAGGTTAGTTATTATAGTATTTTGACGAAAGTTTTTAATTTCTTTTATTGTAAACTTTTTTGCTGTTTTTATTCTTGATTTAGATTAAAAAAAAAAGTAAATCGGTACCATATGACACTACTGTTGCGGCAAGCGTGATTATCACTGATAAAAAATCTATCTATCCGTCTTTCTGTTTATCTATATATGCCTATATATCTATATATATGCATGTATGTATACATGAATATGATATATAATATGCACACACACACACACACACACACACACACACATACACACACACACACACACACACACACACACACACACACAGACACACACAGACGCACGCGCACACACACACACACACACACACACACACACACACATATATATATATATATATATAT
Organism: Penaeus vannamei; assembly: GCF_042767895.1. NCBI lineage: Eukaryota > Metazoa > Arthropoda > Malacostraca > Decapoda > Penaeidae > Penaeus > Penaeus vannamei. The sequence goes on from NC_091576.1 coordinate 13,304,671, forward strand.
ATATATATATATATATATATATATATATATATATATATGGTAATTTTCTATATTACGTCCGCATAACCGATATCGACGATTTTGGTATCGTTGGATTCCTCTTACTTTATACAATGCAAATATGTAGGTTTTATTGCGCGGAAACCCTTGTTAGCGATAAACTTAATAAATGTCCGATAAATGTCGGAGCGGCGGAGGTAATATATAAAATTACCCTAATAATATAACCTCACCATGAAAATAATCATGATTATTCACATGACTTTCCATTGCAGGGGGCTGTGCCCCCTGCGATCCCCCCTGGGGGGGCTGCCGCCCCCCAACCCCCGCCGAGGAAACAAAACCTCCACCACGTATTCACGGCAGGATAGTGCGCACACGAACTAGATGCGGAGCTGTTAACCTACAATAACCTAGGATTTTTAAGGTACTAACCTGATTGATTAATGCCGCTAATTAGTAGGGAGGGTGCTCCTTTGCCGCAGAATGTGAAGGAGGTCCAGGCGTGCTGGCTACCCGCACCTGCCGCAGGCTTTCTCCCGACGGAGGAGGCCGTGGGGAAGCACATCTCTAGCATTTTTTCCTGGCTAGTTGCAATTTTGCGCAGAAAAACCGTCTCCGAATGCGAGCACCCTCCACACTCGGCCATCTCGGCGGCTATGACTGACTTCTGAACGCGACGGTTATTTCGGTTAGAAATACAGATGTCATTATTCTAGTGGACGGGAAACTCGACCTTGAGTCCATCGGTGTAACATCGAAAGAGGCGCAAAACGGGCCAACCTGTTCATCCTCATTATACTACAATCGTCTGTATATACAGTGCTGACTATGCCAAGGTTAATATGCTAATTCAGTGGGAATCTTACGAGGTAATTGTAATAATACGCCCGCCGCTCCGATATCGACGACGATTGTGTAACGCTCTAGCCTGCCGGGAATACGTGGTGAAGGTTATGTTTCGTCGGCGAGGGTTGGGGGGCGGCAGCCCCCCTCCCAGGGGGGTTGTAGGGGGCACAGCCCCCTGCAATGGAAAGTTATGTGAATAACCATGGTTATTTTCACTGTGCGTTATATTATTAGTGCTATTTAACCCCGCATTTTCCCTGGAACCTTTCATGCCCTCCCCTGCTATCTGGGCCAAGTTTGTCGCTAATGGGAGGTTTCCGCGGAATAAAAACTATATATTTGCAATGTGGAGAGTGAGAGGAATCCAACGATACCAAAATTGTCGATATCGGTTATGCGGACGTAATATAGAAAATTATCATCTACATATATATATATATATATATATATATATATATATATATATATATATATATATATACACACATTGTATATATATATATATATATATATATATATATATATATATATATATATATATGTGTATATACATATGTATATACACATTAAAGAGAGACACAGGCGCTGCATCTGAAACATTTAAGGAGGCTATTACGGCCTTTGTCAACATGGTGTTGCTTGGTGGAATTCTAGACCGCACCTGCTTGTTTCTTTGGAGCTTCTTTAAGCGCTCTTTCTAAGGAACGCTAAGGTCCCCAGACACTCCCTCCTCTGTGGGAGGTAAAGGTCTGCCCACGTCCAAGTACGACCCCAAAGATGGGGTCCAGTTCACCAGAAGGTGCACAAAGAGTCATCCTATTGCTATAGTGGTGATAGAAAAGTCAGGGCTACAAGGGGCGAGTCCAACCGCGAACAGTTGGTCTCACTGGCGTCAATGCATACACTGCGCAAACACAGAAGGATCGCGCAAGCTGGGGTCGCCACAAGTGGAGGAGTCAAATTCTCTCTTTAGCAAGCCTCCACGACAACCCCAGAACCAACATGTCTCCCTAAGGACTGTAGCCTCATCACAAGGAGAGGAGAGCGCCTGCTGGGGGAATAATGGAGCTAGCATGTATGTTGAATGGACGCTGGAGTCCTCGTAGAGCGCAAGGAACCTCAGGTGAAGAGAGAGAGAGAAGGAAAAGTTCCTTATGGTCGAGGTCGTTGGCATGAAAGTGACTTTCTTTGCCAAGGAGGGGAAGTAAAGAGTGAGGGAGATAGGAGAGAGAGAAAAGGAGAGAGAGAGGGAGAAGGGAGAGGTGAGGAGGAAAGATAAGTCCAATATGCGAAGCTGAGGCTAGCCCGGGATATGAGGGGAGCCCGGCCTGAGCCAACTAATGTTGACTCGAACAGCGTGTGTCAGCTAGTGCTGACGCGACTGGGCTTAGTCCTTAACCACCGTGGTACCCTGCCACAGCATTAACCTCCGGGCAACGATTGCAACTTCTCGCGCCTGGGCGGGGCGCGAACCGCCGACCCCTCGGATGAGAGGCCGGCATGTTACCACAGTACTAACCTGGAGGCTTGGAGTCTAAATTCAGTTCAGTTCAATTAGATTTGCAAACTCATGCTTCGCCCGGGCCTTTTCTCTGGAGTGGCCCGGCCTGTGTCAACTATTTCTAGTTAACTCGTGTTTTCTTTGAACTGCATGCTTATTGTGGTGGCTGAATTGCAAACAAGTGATGCAGTTGCCACGGAGTAAGCATATGGCAAACCTTTTTACCAGCCCGACGGCTGTGGTGGGTGGTCCCTGTCTTAGAAATTGTGTGTACACAATTATGCAAGTAATGTAACAGGGTGGCGTTAAACTCGCCGCAGTGTTTGCATAACCTGGCAGTCTCATTGTCAATAATTTGCCAAGCGCATGCATAACCTAATCTTAGTCTGTGTAATATGACTTCGGTACCTCTTTTTGTGTTTGGAGGAAGGGCCAGTGGCTCATAGCCTGAAGCATCTGAGTACCACTTGGCAGCGAACGAATTTGTGATATTTTCTCTATGTGCTCCCCGGAAGACCACACAAGTTGCAGCTTTGGTACTTTGGTTTAGTCCCCTTCGGCTAGGTTTAACGATCATGGAGGATGGGGGCAATCCCTGCCCTTTTCGGCTAGTTTGTCAGCAAGCTCATTCCCTTGAATGCAATTGTGGCTTGGGACCCAGTTAATGATAATTCTCCTACCCTGACTGAGAATTCTTTGGGCTATGGTTAGTACAGTTGTCAGGAGGTAGATGTTGTCTTGGGGCATGCTATGCTGTAAGCTAGTTGCTAAATAGTTGCTCTAGAATCTGTGTGAATGATGTGTCCTGCCCTTAGGGATGCGTGTGTTAGGGCTTCCATGATCGCAACCGTTTCAGCTTGGAGCGATGAGGCATTGTCAGTGACCCTAATGGATGCTGTGGAATCCCTTGTTGCGAAGCCGGCGCCTGCAGTGTGGTTTATGGGATCCACGGACCCGTCCGTGTAGTAAGTTATGCTACCTGGAGGAATTATTTGATCAATGATCCTTTGTGCTTGTGCCTTTAGGCTAGGCATGGAATATTGATTTTCTCATTGTAAGGTTTAGGATTGAAAATTCGATCATTTTGTTTGCCCAAGGCGGGGGTTCTTTGTAGTCAGGGTGAGGGGAGTCCATGCCCTTGGCAGGCAGTGATTCTTTTAGCTGAAAGCGTATCAATACTCTGGCTGTGTGTGTGAGCCAAGAGTTGTCCGTAAACAACTGATAGTCTTGTTGTAGGCGTCTGAGTACTCTTTGCCTTAAGTAAGAGTTTCTGGGTGTCTGCAAGACCTTGGAAAGGAACTGTGCTGCTATTAGATCAATTCGGGTGTCCAGGGATGGTAAATTAGCTTCCATGAGGAGGTTGATGATCTTTGTCCATCTGGGCGCTACCAAAATGATCCTGGCAGCTTCATTTTGTATTGTTTCCAGTATTTCTTTTAAAACTAACTCAACTTCCTAGGCTGGCTGGTCTTGGGACTGCTCCCTCTTCCTCCCGCTGAGACAGCCACCCCCATTGACTAACACCTAGGAAGAGCTGAGCCCCACTTTCAATGATGCTTACCCAGTAGGAGGGTCTGCATCCCCTCTGGTCTCTCTCCAGAGATTCTATGTCCTACACACACACACACACACACACACACACACACATATATATATATATATATATATATATATATATATATATATATATATATATATATATATAATTTATTTATTTATATGGAATCGCGTATGTATGTGCTAAGTATGCTGTGGTAATAATTAAAGAACAGAAGAAAATACGGATTGTATGTTTATTTTTATGAATCCAATATGATATGAAAGATACAAATACACCTCTCTTTATCTCTCTCTCTCTTAGATTAAAGAAATGCATTTCGTTTCGTTGGCTGTTCCGTCGCGTCCCGTGCCACCCCCTTCACTGCGCGAAACTTCTATTGGCGCTCCGGCAAAGACCTGAGTTCGTCGTATCCTTTCTCCACTGTTTCGTGAATGAATGCTATGTAATCTGGAAAGATAATGGGGATTTGATTTATGACTTTCAGGATGATTGTTTACGTACACGGACGCACATGTGCATACAAACACAAACGCACACAACCAAGTGTATATACTCATGCACACACACACAGACACTTGCACACACGCAAGTACACGTACACACACACAGACATACACACGCATACTTTCAAATACACACACACTTATACATGCACACACATTTACAAACACACACATGCCCATAACCAGACAGACACATGAACACACAGACAAACATAGTCCCCCTTTCCCCTTCACCCCTCCCCTCCCCCTTTCCCCCTTCCCCCCCATATCCCTTCCCTCTTTCCCCCCACATCCCTACCCCCTTTCCTCTATCTTCCCTCCCCCCCCCCCCACATCCCTTCCCCTTTCCCCCCACATCCCTACCCCCTTTACCCCACACCCCTCCCTCCTTCGCCCCCTCAC
>NC_091576.1:13330386-13332886 GCF_042767895.1 Penaeus vannamei
TTCAACATCCAAATTGTCATCATCAGTATAATTAATTTCCTCATTACGGCATTACTACAATCATTTTACGTTATTATCCTCACCACTGCCATTATCCCCATTGAAATCATCATTACTTTCATCATCATAATCGTTTACATTATCAAAAGGGCCAAACACTTCGGTTTTTGTTACAAACACAAAGATAAACGGATGGGGAACATTCAGGGAACATATTTATAAAGCCAAAAATGCTTTAGGTGGAGGCAGTGTGACGGGAAGTATGCTTGGCATGGACCACATTATTACCGTAGATGCAATTTTAATTACTGGAATTAGCATTATTCCCTGTCACCTTTATCATTACTGTTCTTATTATCAGCGTTATCACTACCATCATCATCTCAAGCTAAACACAGTTGTCCAATACTCATCTAATGGATGGTTGTCGAGGAATAGGCATGAGATGAACGAATTCAGTTGTATAGACATGAGAATATGAAACAAGTGAGATGGATAGGGTAATAGAGGAATTTATTTAAAGCGTTAAAACAGGGTGAAGGAATGCAATCATATAACTTTAATAGATACGTAATGGAAAGAGGTACGTATTATATGTGATCGATGGATATATTAATAACTTATTACTGCTGACTCCTTAAATAACAAACCTCGAATAATAAATGAAGAATTGCAAATGAGAATGGCAACGCCTGTAAATAAACTATATGGTCCACTAGTAATTTCGAAATACGCATTCTAATGCCAACAAAATAAGTGAAAAAAAAACTATTTTTTTCCACACACACACGTATGTAATAAAACATGTGTAATATTAGAGTTCTCGTAAAAACTACAATAGTAAAATCAACACTTATTACTCATGTTTCTGTGGTGTAGTGGTTAGCACGGTCGCCTTCTACGCGACAGACTCGGGTTCATTCCCCGACGGATACCAAAAACGTAGTTTTTTTAATGATTTTTTTTTTTTTTTTATCTATTTTCCTTCCGTTCCACATATATTTCAATTTTTGTTTCTGTCTCTTTCTCCGGTGTTTACAATACGAAAGAGTATGAAGAAATTAGGTGTGATTTTGGATTCTTTGATTTGCTTGGTTGTTTGTTAGTGTTTAAGCGCGTTTTAAGAAGTAATATGAGGAGCAAAGACTGGGAGGAGGAATAAGAGGACGAACAAGTACTGAAGAGAAAAAAGAAAAATCAAGACGGAATAGGAAAGGCGGAAGGAAGGAAAGAGGCAAAAGAAGCAAATTTTATTTTATTATCTTGCTTAATGTTATCTTCGTTCCACTTTGCCTACTTCAGATAAGAAACATGATTTCATAGGAGAGAAGAATATATATATATATATATATATATATATATATATATATATATATATATATAATTACAGTAGATTTATAATTATTAAGATATGAAAGGTTGGTTTTCGCTGCAGTTCACAGTGTCATGAAATATATGAATGTTACTTCAATCCGTAATGAAATAAAAACAAAGTATAGACAAACCAGGCGGCATGGCTGCTAAGGTGTGAAATGCTATTTCCATGTCACTGTTGAGTTGTGACAGCTGGATCCTGTGCTAACCATATATCTTTTATTTTGTTCCGTATGACATGTAATTCTTGTTTTCATTTAATTTCATTTCTGTTTGTACCGTTTGAGATGAGTTGTTGTGATTCACCTTACGAGATTTCTTGTCCACATTTCATTTTATTCTCTCTTCCCATGAAGCTATTTTATCAGTTATATATTGTTTATATTGATACAATTTGATATATTACATTACCCATTCGAAGATTAATAAAATGAGTATCTAATTTCATAGCGACACAGTTGTATATTGATTTATATATGTTTTCGAAAACGTACTGCGATTGGGTATAAACTGTTACTTCAATAGAAAATTATAATAAATTTATGATAAACACGATTTCATCTAACAGGAGTTCGAATGTACACCAATAACCGCGAAATTATTGTTGATCGTTGACATAGAATGTTAACTAAAACTACTTTCAAGATGATTGTGGTATTAAATCTACAAAACGCTCCAAAGTTTAAAGTTGATTTCCACTGTTGTTCAGAAATAAGAATCCGCATTACTACTCAACATTTGGGGGTCATTAAAAGGAGATAGAAATACTGATAACTTCATATCAATGCTTGCAATTGCACATAGATTCTGTCCTTTTAAACACAAATCTTCTACTTCGAGCTGTATAATCAACAGCGAGGGTCCAGAAGGATTTTCCAGCGATTCCCCCAGCAGCGCCTCCGCGTGTGAGCCCAATCTCAGTGTCGCCGCGGGCTGCTTCCCTTCAGGAACCGGCGCACGTGACAGCCAGCGGTTCCGCGCCGAAGGGGAGAGGAGAGGCGCTGGCAAGGCGGGCGACGCGCAAGGGAAACATTTGATAACAGGTGAGCCATGCAGGTGGATGAGTTCACTGGATGATTGGACTCGCGTGTCTGTTGCCAACAAGGGAGGGACTCGAATCGCTGAC
>NC_091576.1:13337886-13340386 GCF_042767895.1 Penaeus vannamei
CACCGTTTTATTTTTTTTTTATTCATTTTATTATTATTATTATCATTATTATTATTATTATTATTTGCATTTCTACATTATCTCTCTTTTTTTCACAATAAATACGTGTAAAATCTCCGTTTCCGTTATTTTTCCTCTTTATATCGCGTTTTTCTTTGTTCTGTCGCTTTTCTTTCTCTTTGTTCATCTCTTCCTTCTGAGTCTTTCTTTATTTCTTTTTACGGTTATAATACTTTCTGCTACTTTCTCTACCTTTTACGTAATTCATCTCGTTTACTTTATACACACACACACACACATACATATATATTATGTCTTAGCCATACTCTTTTCCTTTCTCTTATTCCTCCTATTCTCAAGTAGACACATCCAAAATATGATAAAAAGTCTAGCACAGAATACAGAAAAAACACCCTGCCTTACACGGACACTCCAAACAAACATTATATAAGTATAGAAAGACAAACACTTTGGCCTCGGTTACGTAAGTGACGTTTGAACTCCTCTCTCGGCCACTTAGACGAGGAAGGCAGCTCAGCATGGCTCGGAGAACAGCATAGATGAACAACTTTGTATCGTTCACATTATTTGAATTTTCTGCGGTTATTCTGTATTACTTGCTATGTCGCATTTCAACTATTTCATATTCTTTTCTTTGTAATTACATATTTCGGTGAGGAGAGAGGGTGTCGTTAAAAACAAAACATCCTTCAGATTTATAAAATATTTGCATGCATGTTTACACGTGCATATCTGATTATATAAAATGAAAAGCGAGAGAGTGAATGAGAGACAGAAAGAGAGACAAAGAGACAGAGCAATTGAGTGCATGTGTATGTGAGAAAGAAAAGGAGGAATAGAACACGCAAGAACACACAGTGCAGCATTCCCCAGAGAATAAAAGTTTCTAGTCGTCGCTCTTCTATTCGCTCTTTGTTCTTTACCCCATCTGTTCATCTTTATTTTTTCTTTTCCTTTTCTTTTCCCTTCTGATTTTTTCCCGTCTTCTCTTTTGTTTTGTATATCAAGTGCTTTTTTCCTAAACCCCGACAAATTTTCTGCCTTGATATATTCCCTGGTGACGTTGGTTAGTTTGTTGGTTAGTTGGTTAGCAGGATAATCAAAATCTATGAAATGTTACGAGTCTTGTGTCTTGGCCCAACTTAGATGCCATTAAAGTTTGGCGGCGACCCGGATCCAGGATTCTCTCAAGGGATTCGTTAGCGTTGCGAGATTCGGAAGCACGGACGTCACGTGACCAGCGCACTTGAGAAAGAGGCGATTTTGATGTAATTCTTCGAGTGTGAATATTCTTAATGCATCAGTGACCCTACTGAAGATATAACAAATTATTGGATTTTCTACAGTGGATATTTACCTAAGAAGACGGCAAAGAATCTCGTTTTGTTGGACAACAACCTGACACACTAGTAACAGATACAGAGAAATATAGAAGCATTAATTATTAATAGTAAGAATGATGATAACAGCAAGAATAAATCAAACGGGTCAGATGATAATCATACAAATAGGAATATAGTTACACAATCGATATCACGGTCTTTAAAAAATACTAATTCAACATCTCTCCATCTCTCTCTCTCTCTCTCTCTCTCTCTCTCTCTCTCTCTCTCTCTCTCTCTCTCTCTCTCTCTCTCTCTTTCTCTCTCTCTCTCTCTCTCTCTCTCTCTCTCTCTCCCTCTCTCTCTCTGACCAGTGACGTCAAGGAACTACACGATAGTCTTCCATAAAGAGTAAAATGGAAAATATAAAACAAGAGAAATAAAATAACATTTTAGAGAGTAAAAAAGGAACGAACAAAGAAAAAAATATATGAGGTGAGAGGAAATAAGACAACAAATAAGGAATAAGAGAAAGGAAAAGGATATGGACAAGACGTAAAAAGAAATAATAATAATAAAAATAATTGTAATGTTTAGAAGTGAACGAGATAAATTACGCAAAAGGTGGAGAAAGAAGCAGAAAGTATTATTCCCGTAAAAAAAAAGAAAGAAAGAAAAGTGACAGAACAAAGAAACAATACGATATAAATAAGAAAATTAACGGAAATGGAAAATATTTTACACGTGTTTATCGAGGAAAGAAGGGAGATAAAAAAAAAAAAAAAAAAAAAAAAAACAGTGGCACAGTGGGTCATTTGCCGGGATCGATCCTGGCATCTCCGGGCAGAGGACGGCGACTCTGCCGCTGTGCCACCGAGGCCGTTGAAGGAATCGAGAATTTAAGATTGTTAGAATTTTCTTGATGATAAAGCCCCCACCTCCAACTCTCTCTTTGCTCTCTCTCTTCCTTTCTCTTTCTCTCTCTCTATCTCTCTTCCTCTCTCTCTCAATGTATCTATCTCTCTTCCTCTCCCTCTCTATCTATCTTTCTATCTATCTTCCTCTCTCTCTCTCTTCATTTCTCTCTATCTCTCTATCTCTCTTCATTTTTTTCTCTCTATCTCTATCTATCTCTCTTCCTCTCTCTCTATGTATCT
>NC_091576.1:13345386-13352886 GCF_042767895.1 Penaeus vannamei
CAGAGATTTTTTTTTCAGAACTGCTGAACTTTGAGATTAAACAAGGGAAAAAAAAGCTTTAGGCCTACATTCTGTTTGCCTACATGTTTATAGATTCATATCTGACCATATGAAAGTGAGTGAGTGAGACAGAGAGAGCGAGAGAGTGATATATATATTCTAAAGAATTACTTTTGCCATTTTTACCTCATTGTTAGTTTTTTTTCGTTTTTTTTTTTTTTTTGTATCTCTTCCAATATGTATCCCAATTTATTTTTTATCATAAACAATAATCACAAAAATTATTCAAATTTCAAAACAGAAAACAAAATACAGCAACTTCGCTTTGCATAATAGCTGTGCCAGATCAGGTGAGTTCAACAAAACAGACAAACGTAGGCCTATTTCCTTTGTTTTCATCTTTTGTTATTCATCGCATTAATTGGTTTATTCTTTTTCCCTCTTCTTCTTTGCCTTGTTTCATTATCTATTTTTATAAACTTTCTCCTTCTTATGCATTTTTAAAATATTCTCTGCCTAATTTTCTAGTTTTCTTTCATATTCTAAGTCCATGTCTTCGTAAACCTCTATACTATTTTCCTTTCGTTATTATTGTTATTTGCACGATTGTGTGGGTATATATACACATATATGCAAATTTGAGGTGATAGGAAATGGGACAAAGAATAAGAGGAATAAGGGAAGGGAAAAGATTATGGATAAGGCGAAACAGAATTATTATCAAGAAAAAGGTATTAGAAATAAAGATAGAAAGAAAAAGATAGAGATAAAGAAGGGGGAAAAGACTCAGAAGGAAGAGACGAACACAAAGAAAGAGAAGCGACAGAGCAAAGAGAATAATACGATATAAAGGTGAAAAATGACGGAAACAAATCTTTTTACAGGTTTTATTGAGGAAAGAGGGGAAAACAATGCAAAAAGGACAAAATAAAACGGTGGCACAGTGGGTCATGTGCCGGGATCGATCCTGGCATCTCCGGGCAGAGGACGGCGACTCTGCCGCTGTGCCACCGAGGCCGTTGAGGGAACCGAGACTTTTCTTAGACTTGTCTTGAGGATTCCATCCCCAAATTCCCTCTTCGCTCTCTCTCTCACCCTCTCTGTCTCTCTCTATCCCTTTCTCTTTCTCTCTCTCCCCTTCTCTTACACACAGAAAGAGTAAGATAGTAATAATCACTGCAAAACAAAGAGAGACAAAGAAACCAACAACAAACTGCAAAAACTGCAGCTCATCAGTTCCGAACAGCAGAGAAGTAAACAGTCGAGACGGAGATGCACAGAGCCCGTGTGTAGGAAGCAGAGTACAGGGAGAAAGAGCGAGATAGAGCCATAGAAAGAAAAAGCTGTATAACCAGACAAGGACAGATAGTTAAATAAACAGGTATATATAGAGCAAGTGTGAGGTTTGCAATACGTCTATATATTAAAGCATGCGTCACACACGTACAAGCACACGGAAAATGCCATCAAACAAAACACATCATAAAATCGCAACCTAAACACAAGCAAAGAAACCAAAAATTGTTCATCCCTATTTTATAATTTTGAATTTTGCAAATCGCATAACAACTATAAATAAGAGCCATGAATTCATATATACGATTAAACATGTTCCCTGCCCTATCTTTCTCTTCCAATATCCTCTGTCTCTGTCTCTCCCTCTCTCTGAATCTCTCTCTCTCTCTCAGCGAGCCTCGCTCTCTCCCTCTCTCTGAGTCTCTCTCTTTCTCTCCGAGTCTCTCTCGAGGGAGAGAGGAAGGTCAGCTTGGGTCAACCAGGCTCGTGTGTGGAGGGGCGGAGCAGCGGCCTCCTGTGACACCGTAGCCTCGGGAGGCCCGCGACAGGAAGGATCTGAACGTCTGACGCAGTGAATTCTCTGTAAAGATATTTGTAATTTGATTTTCTTTGACCACCTTTTCTAGTCTTTTTATCAATATGCTTTTTGGTTGTTCGTTTGTTCAACTTGAGCAGTGTTTAATATTTTCCGTTTTTTTCTGTTTCTTCATTCGTCTGCATTCTGGCCGTTCCTAATTTAAACGGTTGAATTCGGTACAAAATGCATTTATTCTTCTCAGAGAAAGCGACTGTTTCCGAAATTGCGTGTTTGAGAATTAACTCCTTCAAGGATAGTGTTTTATGATTGCATTTATCTGCAGCAAATATGGCTGTTCGTTACCAAGCGAAATTATTTGCAGGCTATTATGTTAACGAATCGGCTGAGTCAGCACATTCTAAGTAGATAAGTAGGTATAAGCAGATAAACACAAAGTGTATAAAGATAGTTATCATCATACATATTATTTCAAATGTAAATTTCCATTACATCTTATAATGCTATCGACGCCACTGACGGAAAAGGCTTGGGGAATATTTGCTGTCGTTATTTCATTTGAGGTTAAATGTTTGTTCCTACACATAAACGAAAAGAGAAAGCGTTTTGTCACTCTTCAAATGTCTTGCTTTAAAATTTCTCTTTCACTCTTTGTGGAAGAGCCTATGGTGTAGTTCCTTGACGCCATAGATCAGAGAGAGAAAGAGAGAGAGAGAGAGAGAGAGAGAGAATGTTTAACTAGTTTTTCATCTTAATACCGTTCTTGTAATTATATTCTTATTACTTTAATTATTTTCATCATCACTTTAATTAATCATCGTTATCATTACTGTATCATTATTTTTGTCATCATCATCACTCCTGTATCTTCTTTATCTGCTATCGCCGTGTCAGGCTGTTTCCCAGCAAAACGAAATACTTTACCGTCATCTAGTGTAAATGGCCACGACAGAAAATGCGTTTTACAAATTTTCAATTAGAACAGTTTGTTTCCTCTTCCTTCGTCAATATTTCTTGTATTTCTCTTTCTTATTTTTCATCCAATTTCCTTTTTTACTTTATTTTGAATTTTCGTTTTTTTAGTCTATCATCTATTATATTTATTTAAAACTGTTCTCTCAAGCAAACATATAAAAAAAAATATCAAAATGAAGTTTTAGCACAGGATACAATAAAAAACTTCCTTACCTTATACGGACACCAAACAAACTGTTTATAAGTATAAAAAGACAAACACTTTGGCCTCGGTTGCAGGAGTGACGTTTGAAGTCCTCTCTCGGCCACAAACGAGGAGTGCAGCCCGGCATGGCTCGGAGAAGCAATTTTGTATCGTTGAAATCATCACATTTTTCTTCGATTATTCTGTATCACCTACTTTGTCACATTTATAAATCTCTCATATTCATTTTTATGACATGTTTTGGTGAGAGAGAGAGAGAGAGAGAGAGAGAGAGACAGACAGAGAGAGGGAGAGAGAGAGAGAGAGAGAGAGAGAGAGAGAGAGAGAGAGAGAGAGAGAGAGAGAGACTGATAATGGTGATAGGAATGGTAGGTGATGGTAACCAGCAGTTGCATAATAATAATGAACAATTTCAAATTGATTGCCAGTTTGATTTTCAAACACGGAAAATAAATAACGCATTTAGATCATAAGCAAAGACAAGGACCCTATCCGTTAAAAGTCGCTGCCGTCATCGCAATTCTTACATCGGAAAGGTGGCTGACGAGCCATCCAATTATAGGCCATGTTCTCTACTCGACTGCTGTTTCAGGCACTAATCCTAGCAAAGGTTTCTCTCCAAAATAAACTATTTCAGCGAAAGCCATTCAATGTAGAATGAGAGCTTGTTTTGACTGAAACAGGAAAAATGGTGGAATTTTGATTGACGTCATGAGTTGCACATGGCCCACACGCACACATAAGTACAAAATATACAAACACATACATAGCAGGGGAAAGGTGACTGCCACCGGGGCGGCTCGTTTGTTTTGCTATTATTCTCTTCATACTTTTTTATTTGTTAATGACATTTTTCCTTTTTTTGACGTTTTACTATATCGCAATTTTAAGCGCATGTTTTTCTTTTCTTTTTTTCCTTTTCATCGCCCTATTTTGTTTTGTTAGCACACTTTTCTCTACATGTATCTTATTTTTTCTCTTTCGTATTCCATTTCTTAATTCGCATTTTTGTCGCACTTTAGATGTACTTTCTGCTTTCGCTTTTCTCATTTCCACGCTTCTTTATTTTTCACTTTGCTTAAATTTGTTTTTTATATTTCGCAATTTTTCTGTTTCGCTTATGTATCGCATTTTGACACACTTTTTCTACTTGCAAACTTTCTCACTCGCCTTTATTTTCTAATTACTGAGACCTCTTTATAATTCGTATTCGTATTCTATCGCATTTTTTAACGGATTTTCTACTTTCTTTTTTTATTTTCACACGTTAGTTCATTTATTCCTTCATTTGTTTTTGTTGTTCCTTTCCTCAACTGAATGAAGATAGAGTCTCACAGACATATTAATGTATACATTTACAGTTACACAATTCATTGGAATATACGTATATTTCACACAAGAGATATATAGCTTTTGACGTCCTACACTGAATTAGTAAAGAATGTTTTTATTGACCTATTATGAGTTGCTCATGGCCTACATGCACATGTATAAGTACAAACACGTGCACACATAAAAATAGACAATAAGGAAAAACTGCTTGCAACCGGCGGGCGTCTTGTATGTTTTGTGCCCGGGCGCTTTCCATGTCTTTCAGCCCCGGGCGAGGTTGCCACCAGAGGGAGCGCTTTTGGCTCCCTTTTGCAGATTCGAACTCGCGATCGCGGGTTTCGAATCTGGCGCCCTTACCCTCTCTCGGCCACGGTGTCGAGGGGCAACAGGAAAGGGTTGGGAGAGGGTTTTATGCAACAGCAGTCGAGTAGAGAATATAATCTGTAATTAGATGTCTCATCAGCTACTTTTAGTATCAATGTTGACACTATCGAGGTCAACAGCATTTCGAAAATAAAATTTCGTGTCCATCATAAAGCGTTGTCATATTCACACGCAACGGAAAGGGTCAAACGTGCCAAGTATTAGATCCGAGACTGCATTTCTTACAGGATCTCTCACCTTTTTTGTTCCTGTCTCTGCCTCCTGTGAGTGTGTGTGCCGTTGGGAGTCTTACTCTGTAGAAGAAAACGTGAAAACCAAAGCACTATTTTTTACACCTTGCTGATTTATAAGAAGCGATGATATAATGTCATTTTCCTCTTTACACTTATAAAAACAGTTGATTAAGGTCAGCATTTGGTTCATTACTTCATTGAGGAAAACAGAGACTTAATAGTTAGCTTAGATAAGAAGGAAGACAGAGATTTGTTTTTCTTTTTTACCGGATTTAATAGGAAGATTTTTTAAGGTTTTGAAGGAGCCAAGAAAAGAGGTATATAAAAAAGGTTGTTTTTATCTGATTTTTTTTTTTTTTTTTAAGATTTATTTTTTTCTGTGCATTGGCAGGCATACAATAATGTTTAATAAGTGCACACACACACACACACACACACACCTGTATATGTATGTAACATTACATACACAAGTATGTCTTCTCGTGGGAGCTATAATTTGATTATAGTAAATCCAACGACATTGTATATGTTCCCGTGGTGTAATGGTTAGCACGGTCGCCTCCTACACGACAGACTCGGGTTCAATTCCCGACGGATACTAACAAGGACGGTTTTATGTTTGCACCTCTCTATCTCCTTACCGTACTTACATATATATTTCTACTTTTGTTCCTGTCTCTTTCTCCGGTGTTTACAATATGATGGAATATGAAGGAATTGCAGCGTTTGATTTTGGATTTTTTTCATTTGCTCGGTTGTTTGTTATTTATGTGCGTTTTCGCAATTCAACTGTCATATTACTAATATGAGAAACAAAGACTGGGAGAAGAACGAAGACGACAAACAAGTGAAGAAAAGGAAATAAAAATCAAGAGGAAATAGGTAAAAGAAGCAAATTTTGTTTAATTTTCTTGCTTAGCGTTATCTTCGTTCCACTTTGCCTTCTTCAGAGAAGAAATACAATTCGATAGGAAAGAAGAATGATCTCTATGCACAATGACTTTATATTTACCAATAAATTCTGAAAAATTAGTTGTCACTGTAGTTCACAGCTAAATTTTATTTTGTCTTCTGTTTGTACCGTATGAGATGAACGGTTCCAATTTACTTTATAAGATTTCTTTTTTACATTTCATTTTATTTTATCTTCCCCTATATATTTTTTTCGACTACATATTTTTCATATTGATACTATTTGATATATCCGTTCCAAGATTATTAAAACGAGTATCCTTTTAAACACACATTTCTGAGAAACATTTTCATAGCGACTTACATGAGTTGTATATTGATTTATATTTATCTTCGAAGTACTGCAATTGGGTAAATGCATTTCAACAGAAAATTATAAGAAATTTATGATAAAAACAAGATTTCATCAAACAGGAACTCGATTGAACACCAATAATTAGAAATTATTGTTCATCGTTGATATGGAATGTTATACCAAAACTACTTTGAAGACGATCGTTGTATTAAAAGAGGGGGGGGGGAGAACGAAAGACACAGAGATAGAAAGAATGAGAAAGAACGAAAGAGACAGAGATAGAAAGAGAGAGAGGGGGAGAGGGAGAGAGAAATAGAGATAGAGACAAAGACGATGCGAGAAACTTTGGTCATTCATATGAATTTAGTAATATTCGCTGTCAGCCTAAAAAGTCTACAAAATTTACTTACAATCGTCACCAAATGATTTCTTTTCGATCCACCCATATCTCTTATTCTACTTTTTCGTATCACATTCCTGCATTTCCCTTGTTCTCGTGGTTGATATTCCTGTCATAAGCATCATTATGAATCTTGGGTGAATGGGAGGAACAGATCACGGGAGATATGAGGAGAATATTCAGATTGACCATTTTTATTAACATTTTTAGTTCTAGCATTATCGTTATCGTTTTAATCAGTCGTTATAAGTGATACTGTTATCTCTTTTATAATATGTATGCACTACCCCTGCAATAGTGATAATAGCCTTTATTATTGTTCTTCTAAATACCATCCTCATTTTCATCACATCATCTTTATCATCTTTATAATTATCAGTATCCTTTGTATCACTATTATTATCATTAATATCAGTGTTGTCTTTATTACAGTAACAGTATTTTCATTAATAGCAGAACTGCTACTGCTGTCATTGCTGTTAAAATTTATATTACTATTAGCATAACGGTTATTATAGTTACTATGATT
The DNA here is from genome assembly GCF_042767895.1 of Penaeus vannamei. Lineage (NCBI taxonomy): Eukaryota > Metazoa > Arthropoda > Malacostraca > Decapoda > Penaeidae > Penaeus > Penaeus vannamei. The sequence continues at coordinate 13,352,543 of NC_091576.1, forward strand.
GTCATTACTGTTGTGATGACAATTATCACTATCAATTATACAGCTGTAGCTGTATTTTTGTTTTAATATTAGTATAATTATTTTGTTGTAACTATGATTATTATTATCACACACACGCACGCACATACGGATGCACAGACACACATACTCGCACACACGCACGCACATACGGATGCACAGACACACATACTCGCACACACGCACGCACATACGGATGCACACACATACACACGCACATACGGATGCACACACACACGCACACACACACACATATGCACACATACACGCATACACATACATACGGATGCACAGACACCATTACACACACACACACACACACACAC
>NC_091576.1:13428622-13431122 GCF_042767895.1 Penaeus vannamei
CCCGCTGTCACGCTCGCTGCCCCCTCCCCCTCCCCACGGCCCCCTCATTTATCTGTGATTATCTCTCTTATTTATTGTCCGCTGCGCTTCCCTCGCTCTGGGCATTGTGCCGGGCTTCTCGGTCGCATTTATTTCCCAATTCTTCATAAATTCTTCTCTCTCTCATCTTTCTCCTGTTATATTTTCTCTCTCCTTCGTTCACTCTATTCGTGTATCTCTATTTTCCCCTCACCCTCTCTCCATCTTTCTCTCTTCCTTTTCTCCATCTTTCTCTCTTCCTTCTCTCCCCCCTTCCACTATTTCCAACTCTTTCTTTCTTTCTCTCTCTCTCTCTCTCTCTCTCTCTCTCTCTCTCTCTCTCTCTCTCTCTCTCTCTCTCTCTCTCTCTCTCTCTCTCTCTCTCTCTCTCTTTCTCTCTTCTCTGTCTCTCCCTTTATCTCTCTCTCTCTCTCTCTTTATCTTCTTTTCTTAGTCTCTCTCTCCCCCCCTCTCTCTATATATATTATTTTCCTAGTCTCTCTCTCTCTCTCTCTCTCTCTCTCTCTCTCTCTCTCTCTCTCTCTCTCTCTCTCTCTCTCTCTCTCTCACTCTCTCACTCACTCACTCACTCTCTCACTCACTCTCTCTCTCCCCCTCTCCTTCCCTGCCCCCACTCTCCGTCTCTCTCTCTCCATTTCTCCTTTCTCTCTGTCTCTCCCTTTATCTCTATCTCTATCTTTTTCTTTTTCTCACTCTCTCTCTCCCTGTTCGCACATTCTCTCTCTCTCCTCTCTCTTACTCATTCTCTCTCTTTGTCTCTGTCCCTCCTTTTATCTCTATCTATTCTTTTTCTTAGTCTCTCTCTCTATTTCTTTCTTTCTCTCTCTCTCTTACTTTCTCTCTCTCTCCTTCCTTCCTCCCTATTCTCTATCTCCTTCATCTTCTTCTATCTTTCCTTCCTCCCTCCCTGATCTCCTTCTTCTATCTTTCCTTCTCCTTCCTTTATTCCTTCCTCCCTATTCTCTATCTCCTTCATGTTCTATCTTTCCTTCTTCCTTCCTTCCCCCCTATTCTTCTTCTCCTTCATCTTTTTCTATCTTTCCTTCTCCTTCCTTCCTTCCTCCTTACTATCATTCTCCTTCATCTTCTATCGTTCCTTCTCCTTCCTTTATTCTATCCTCCCTATTCTCTATCTATTTCTTATTCTTCTATTTTCTCTCTCCTTCCTTCCTATCATCTTCCCTATTCTTTATCTCCTTCTTATTCTTCTATTTTTCCTTCGCCTTCCTTCCTCCCTATTCCCCTTCTCCTTCATCTTCTTCTATGTTTCCTTCTCCTTCCTTCTTCCTAATTCTCAATTTCCTTCATCTTCTATCTTTCCTTCTCCTTCCTTCCTCCCTAGTCTCCTTCTCCTTCATTTTCTTCTATCTTTCCTTCTCCTTCCTTCCTCCCTATTCTCTATCTCCTTCACCTTCTTCCATTTTTCCTTATTCTTCTTTTTTCCTTCTCCCTCCTTCCTTCCTCCCTATTCTCCTTCTCCATCTTCTAATTTTCCTTCCTTCCTTCACTCTATCCTCCCTATTCTCTATCTCCTTCTTCTTCTTTTTTCCTTCTCTTTCCTTCCTTCCATGCTCCTTATTCTCTATCTCCTTCACCTTCTTCCATTTTTCCTTCCTTCCTTCCTCCACCCCTAGTCTCCTTCTCCTTCACCTTCTTCCATTGTTCCTTCCTTCCTTCCTCCCCCCCTAGTCTCCTTCTCCTTCACCTTCTTCTATTTTTCCTTCTCCTTCCTTCCTTCCTTCCTCTCTATTCTCTATCTCCTTCACCTTCTTCCACTTTCCTTCCTTCCTTCCTTCCCCCCCCCCCAGTGTCGTAATACCTTCCGTGCACGTAATGGCCGGGCAGCACAGGTAACACACAGATCATTATGTCGGCCAGGTAGTTGCGTCTGAATAATTGACCAGGTCTCTGTGCCACCAGCTGAGGTACTTGGCACTGGGGGGTGAGGAGGGCAGGGGGAAGGAGGGGGTTAGATGGGGGCTGTGGGGGGGTGATGGGGAAGGAAGGGGGCAGTGGGAAGGGTAGGAGAGGGGGTAGTGGGGGGAAGGATGGGAGGAAGGGAAGGGGGGATGAGGAAGGAAGTGGGTAGTGGGGGAAAGGATGGGGGCAGGGGGGGAAGGAAAGGGCGTGCTGGGGGAAGGGTGGGGAAGGAAGGAGGTAGTGGGGGAAGGACGGGGGCAGAGAAGGGGACGTATGGAGGCGAGATGGGCACAAGTGGCGAGGGCAAGGGGGCAGAGGGGACGACGGACGCAAAAGAGGGCTTTAGGAAGTCACGGAGGGCATGGGGAGGCCATGGGGGGCGGGGAGGGCGACGGGGGGCGTGCCAACACACCGCCTTGACCAGCGAGTGTCATGTCGAACACGTCTTTCTCCGTGTCTTGGGTCGTGGAGGAGCGTTCGTTGGTTTAGGTGGCCCGCGCATGGTTTATGGATGCGGGTTTGGGGGCGTCGCTGTCGGGGC
>NC_091576.1:13481122-13501122 GCF_042767895.1 Penaeus vannamei
ATAATGATAATGATAATAACAATGATGGTAATAGTAGCAGTAGTGGTAGTATTAATAATAACAATAATGATAATAATAACAACAATGATTATAATAATAATGATAACAACAATAGTAATAGCAAAACTGATAAAATGCGAACAAGAATAACAATGATAATGATAGTGATAATTGATAACAATAACAATACTAATCATGATGGTGATTATGATGAGGATAATAACAACAATATTAATAGTAGGAAAAATAATAGTAGTAATAGTGATAATATTAATGAAATTGATAATGATAATAATAATGAAAATAACAGGAATATCAATAATGATGATAATAATGATAATAATGAAAATTATAATGATATGAATAGTGATGATATCAAGAACAATAACTATAATAATTATGATAAAAACAACGACAGCAATAACAATAATGATGATGATAGTAATAATAATAATATCAACAATGACAATGAAAATAGACATGATACTCATAATGATTATAAAAATAACTACAATAATAATAATGATAATGAAAATGATAATATTAAGAGAAAGGTAATGATAAAAATTATAATAATTCTAATAATAATGATAATGTCATTCATGATAATAATGATAATAATATAATAACAATAACATAATGATAATAATAAAAATAATGGTAATGATAAAAATAATAACAAGAATAATAATAATGATAATAATAGTAATGACAATGATAATCTTAATAATGATGGTAATGATAATGACAATGATAGTAATGATAATGATATTAATAATGATAATCATAATGATAATGATAACATAATAATGATACTACTAATAATAATGACAACAATTATGATGATGCCAATGATAATGATAATGAGTAATAATCATAATAATGATAATGATAATAATCATAATACTATTACCAATAATGATAATGATAATGATAATAGTTATAATAATAATAATAATAATAATAATAATAATAATAATAATAATAATAATAATAATAATAATAATATTAATAATAACAACAACAATAATAATAATAATAATAATATTAATAATAATGATAATAATAATAGTAATCATAATAATAATAACTATCAATATAGAAATATTAATATTAATAATAATCATAATGATAACAACAATAGTAATTGTAATGTTGATAGTATCAACAACAACCGTACTACTATTACTACTAATAATAATAATAACAGTAATTGTAATGGGAATAGTAGTAGTAGTTGTGATAATGATGATGATGAAATTAATGATGGTAATAATAACATTAATGATAGTAATATTAACGATGGTAACACCAATAATGATAATGACAAGAATGAAAAATACAATACCAATATCAGTGATAATAACGGTAATAATAATAATAATGATAATATAAAGAAAAAATAACGATATTAATAATAGCAAAAATGATAATAGTGATGATGATAATAATAATAATAACAACAATTGAAATTATAGTAATAACAATAATAGTACCAATGTTGATAATGACAATAATCATAACAACAGTAATGATAATGGTAATAACAATCATTATTGTTTGAAGCTTTGTCTCATGTCTACCTGTATGACGTAGACTATAGACTCCTTGCAACGTAGACTCCTTGGGAACAGAACGCGCTCGGTGTGGAACAAAACATTTGGCGTGATCTTATGATAGCGATCATCCTAACCTTACGGAACTTTGGCGATTTAGGTGACGCTTTTGATGGGCCAGAAATGCCACACAGTTGTCTTGTTGCTTGTCCTTACCGCTGGGTTGGAAAGGATCTTCCTCGCTCGGATGCTCGCAATCCGGAGAGAAGACTGGGAGACTCGGTTCTATGACCAAAGATGAACGGCTGTGTGGAGGGCACTGCGTATCGTTTGTTTCGTGTCAGTTTGTGCTCTTCCAGCTTGATAAAGTTCATTAAGTAATTTTTAGACCCTATCTTGAGTTGCAAAACCATTTCAGCTGAATTTCCATCCCTATTAGGATTCCCCGTTTTCTATGCTTATTTTCCGGCTCCTCTCTTGTTCTCTATGCTTAAAATCTAGGGAAAATAAATCAGTTACGTTTTACTGTTATTACTGGAAGCTTCTCTCCATTACTGAGAGTAAGTTTCGATAAGTAATGTTAATTACCAACTTCATCGAGCTTTTTGACGTAAGTGGAAGGTTCCATTTACAGGCTGTGTTTTCGGCATTTCTTCTTATCTCGTAGTTTCGCGTCGTCTTTTGCCTCACCGCATGCGCACGCATCTTGTCTACGACAAAGTTCCTACGTCATGGTAGACGGGGTCTGTCATTTCTGTTGTTTCATAGTTCCGTCTAATTGATGTAGCCACTGATTATTAGTTAGGATTATTAAGTATGCTAAATCCAGAATCTAGACAATAATACAATACTATAAATGTATATTACTAGCTTATGAACCTACTAATCAGAGCCAGTTCCCCGCCTGACCAATCACGGCCAGTGCCCACTCGACTGACCAATCAGAGGGCAGGAACGAAGAGCAGGTCCAAGATGCAATTATCTTTTCTCGCAGTGTCCCCCTAGCGGTCAGCTTGGTCGGACGGAAGCGACCTTCTGCAACTCACGGCCGCTTGGGTTATACTTTGTGTTTGGTAAATAAGGTGTACAGTGTCGTGTATCTTCGGCGAAAGGGATTTGTCGTGTTGCTTTCTCTGCGTAATCCCCTCAGTTAACAAGGAAGCTGCTACCGAAAGCAAGTGACGGTAAAATTTGCCGAAAGTTATCGTCACAGCAAATGTGGTGAAAGATGCATTAGGAATGATACTTATAACAATGACAGTAATGATAGTGATTATTATGATGATGATGATACAATAATGGTGATAATAATTAAAATTGTAAAAAATAGTACCGATAATGATAATAATGAACTAATAGTAATGATGGTAACAATGATAATGATCATAATGATAATGACAGTCATAATAATATTAATGATAAACATAACGACAATAAGAATAATGATAATCATAATGACAATAATAATAATGATGATAATCATAATGACAATAAAAATAATAATGATAATCATAATGACAATAACAATAATGATAATCATAATGACAATAAAAATAATAATGATAATCATAATGACAATAATAATAATGATGATAATCATAATGACAATAAAAATAATAATGATAATCATAATGACAATAATAATGATAATGATAACCATAATGACAATGATCATAATGGCAATAATGATAACCATTAAGACTACTACTACTACTACTACTAATAATAATGATAATAAAGATGATCATGTATTTGAATCTAAAACACCATACCGAATTCTTAACCAAAAAGAAGAAAAATAACTACATTATCGTTTCCTTTACCTTCCCCTACGATACCCAGAGAGAACCGAAAGAGAAAGAGAAACTTGATAAACAGCAGAAATCTAAACAGAGACCTACAGAACCTGTGGAATATGCAAATGAAAGCAGTCCCCTTAGCCATCAGGTTATTAGGGAGGAGAGGAAAAAGGCGAGGAATGAAGACCAGAATTAATGTCATTATTGATGTTATTGCTGTTAGTCGTTTAAGTGTTTTTTAATTCTCTGTATTCTTATTCTTATGATGATTATTGTTATATCATCACTTTTATCAGTATCTTTATTATCATCATCATCATTATTATTATTATTATCATTATTATTATTATTATTATTATTATTATTATTATTATTATATTATTATTACCATTATTATTAATTTTCTGTTATCTTTATTATGATTATCATTACTATGATTATCATTGTCATTGTTATTATTGTTTTTACAATTATTATCATCAATGTTATCAATATCATTATTATCATTGTTATTATAATCTTTGCAATAATAACAATGTTATCATTATCATTAATATTATTATTATTGCTACCATTGTCACCATTGCTCTCATTACTATTGTTGTTATGAATAACTATCATTATCACAACCATTGATATTGTAACGATACTAGCAAGGAAAAGGTTGTTATCATTGCCAATTTGCGCCAAGGACTGTTAACAACAAAAGCTTAACGAAGATGAGTAGATTTATGATTGACATTAAGTACAACACGAAAAAGAATGGGTTCTCTGCGTGACGTCATCATCGTGGTGGTTCTGGTATGATCTCAAAGTTAAAGATATATATGGTTATTTGTAATCTGGATAATGATAATGGTAATGGTAGACACGAAAATAATGATGATAGTGTTAATACTGTTGCAACCGATGATAATAATGATAATGATGAAAATGATAATAATGATCATAATAATAATTATTATTTAAATGATAATCATCATCGCCGTCATAATGATAAAGATGATGATAGTAATAACATTGATAATGATAACGATGGTGATGGTGATAATGATAATAATTATAATGGTCGTAATAATGATGATGGCAATAATGACACAAATGATATTATAATTATAATGGTGCAATAATGAGAATCATATTTATAATGAGAATAACATTCATAGTAATAATTGATGATTATGATAGCAAAAACAACGGCAATTTTAATGACAGAAAAAATGTGATAATGACGGTAATGATTATTATTGTAATGATAATTGTAACGATGATGATGGCGATGATGATAATGATAGAAATGATAATAATGATAATAATAATGATAATAATGATAACAATAATGATAATAATGATAATAAAATAATGATAACAATATAATGATAATAATGATAACAATATGATAATAATAATGGCAATATGAGAATATTATTAATAATGATGTTGATAGTTATGATGATAATAATGATAACAATAATGGTAATGGTAATAGCAATAATGATAATGATAAAAATAGTAAACGTGATGATAACAATAGGAATAATGATGATAAGGATAAGAATAATGACGATACACATAATAAACGTCATAATGCTAATAATAATAGTGTTTTTATAATAGTAATGATAATATTATTGTTAATTTTGTTATGATCATTATTATCACTACTATCCTTATCACCTTAAAGGCACAAATTGCCGACTACATTCGAAAGGCCAGGCTAATTGCCTGTTAAGCCATTTGTAGAATTAGGGTAGTTTGTGTCGTTGAAAGATTCCTTCCTCATCATCACTACTACTGCTGTTGCTACGACTATGGTTTTGATAGTGATAAGAGTGATGATGGTACCGAAGTTCACCAGTGATTACCCCTATTCCGCTACAGAGAGCCATGGCGTCGGAAGTCCCCTTCGCCCTGACGCCCTTCCCGCAGGAGGCGCAGGCGAAGATCAAGGCGAAATTCCTCGGTTTCAGTAACGGCTTGGTGGACGTGGGCGGGCGCCACGCCATGCCCGCGCACTACGGCCTCTTCGCCAACAAATACTTCAACTACAAGTAAGTCCTTTCGGACCCACGGTTAAAACATGGCTTATTTGTGTGTATTAGTATGTGTGAGTGTGTGTATATAGATATTATATATATGTATGTACATACATACATACATACATACATACATATATATATATATATATATATATATATATATATATATATATATATATATATATATATATATATATATATATATATATATATATATATATATATATATATATATATATATGACGCGCACGTGAACAGTTAGGAAGGAGAAAACGAAACAGACGAAGAACAGTGTTTGTCTTGCAAGACGTTCATCCACAATATTTGGAGGTGAAGGGCACCAGTGCAAGGTGAAGTAGGTTCACAGGATAGCAGATAAAGAAAGAGAAAAAACGAGGCTATGTACTCTGCGCCAGAACGAGTGTGTGTTGCCAGAGGTGCGAATACAGAGACGAAACAAAATGTGATACTTTTATCGTAAAAGAAACAGTTAAGGGGATAAGCTGTACATTTATGTACACTAAATGTGATACATCATATTGCACCTTGCTTCACTTAGTGTAACATATCACAAAAAGGCATTAATCAACAGTGTGTAAAATATCATTATCACGTCATTATCGCAGTGTACATACGGTAAGAATTTCACTATCACGTACGTAGCACACTATTGCATCACCACGTACGCAATACTCTATCACATCACCGTCACGTACGTAATAAATACACCATCACATCACCACCACGTACGTTCTCCAACACTGTCATCACCACATCCAACCCACGACCAGATTCCAGGCGGATGACGTTCTGGTGATGACGTTCCCGAGGAGCGGCACGACTTGGACGCAGGAAATCGTGTGGACGATGAGGAACCAGCTGGACTTGGACACCGCGGCGGAAGTCCCCCTCGACACCAGAGTCCCCTTTTTGGAGTGAGTGTGGGTGGGTCTCGTTTCGGTCTCTTTATCTCTCTTTCTCCTTATTTATTTCTCTTTGTCCCTTCTCTCTCTCTCTCTCTCTCTCTCTCTCTCTCTCTCTCTCTCTCTCTCTCTCTCTCTCTCTCTCTCTCTCTCTCTCTCTCTCTCTCTCTCTTATTTCACCTTTCTCTCTCTCTCTCTCTCTCTCTCTCTCTCTCTCTCTCTCTCTCTCTCTCTCTCTCTCTCTCTCTCTCTCTCTCTCTCTCTCTCTCTCTCTCACTCTCTCTTTCACTGTGTGTGTGTGTGTACGTGTGTTTTAGAATGCGCGTCGAAAATGTCAAGGGTACTTTTTAAAACGTATATATGAATCATGCATACTTACTTTTTGAAAGATTTTCCACGCAGCATTAATGACTACGGCTTTTCAAACATGCTCATAATGAAGTTACCTCCTTTGGAATGTACATGGCAATGTCTATGTAATGCTCCCTCAGTTTTGTATTATTATCTTATCATGTGTATATTATGTATGTATAGTATTATATTATATGATCTTATGTTCATCCCATCACATGTATTTCATAATTATGCTCTTGTGTATATCTCATCATGTATATATAATCTTATGTTTATCTCATCATATGTATAGTATTTGATCTTATGTATCATCAAAAGTATAATACAAATACCATCTTCTATATATCTCATCACTTGTATATCATCATAACAGCACACACACACTACCTTATCGTAACCCATACATCGCCTTTTGTTACAGATTAGATTCAATCATTCCAGTTCACATCAGGCCGCCGTCAGGAGATGCAGAGGGCTTCTGGAGACTGCAGCCGGCGACGAATCCGCTGGCCAAGGACGTCTATCTCGACCAGGTGGACGCCCTCGCTTCACCTCGCACGATCAAGACTCACCTGCCCTTGTCTCTCCTCTCACCTGACCTCGTCAACTCCTGCAAGGTATGGATGCTGCTCGCCTCTAATTGTGGCTGGTGTTCTGTTACTGTTCGCAAGTCCGGATGTTCATGGGACTAATCAGGGATGGAAGGAAGAAAGAAGGAAGAAAAAAAGAGAAAGGAAAACTAGAAAAGTGAAATAAATAGAAATAAGTACAATCCATACACCACAGTATGATCAAAAGTCTGTTTTCCTTCTTTATCTCTTTGGTGAGAAAGGAAAAGGCAGAGGCAGAATAAGAAAGAGTAAAAAGAAAATTAAATGTCATACATCTTAATCAAATTATATAATCATTCCTAATTACTCGAAAAATGTCTTCCTTATCTTTTCATCTGTTACAGGTAGTGTACGTAGCCAGGAATCCCAAAGATGTGTCCGTCTCTTTCTACCATCAGCAGCGCCTCGTGAAGGCAGCTGAGTATGTGGGAAGCTTTCACGAATACATTGTGGATTTCTGGTGCCAAGACCACCGTAAGTAAGCATGTTCCAAGTAAGACGACTGTAGTTGAAGTCAGGTCGTACCTCAGAAACTGCAATCTATTGCTGTTCGATATGTTCCCGATGTTCGTATCTAGTCTTTAGAATCCTAGGCTTCACATTGGGAAACAGACCAAAGAATTGAAGTTAATTGCTGCGACATGCTGTGAGGTTGAACAGATACTCGAAGAGATGAACTAATTCCTACAGTCCTGCGGGCACCGTACTGGTCGCACCTGGCGGAGGGATGGGCGAGGCGACACCACCCCAACGTCCTGTTCCTCTTCTATGAGGACATGAAGGAGGACTTCCTGCGGGAGCTCGGCCGCCTCAACTCCTTCCTGGGGACAGGGCTGACGGAGAGCCAGTTGCAGACGGTCGCTCGCCACGCCTCCTTCTCCGGCATGAAGAGCAGGGGCGCCACCAACCCCACCGCCGCCCTGCAGGAGGCCGGGAGCTTCAAGAAGGGAGAAGCGGAGTTCATCAGGAAAGGTGAGAGGCGAAGGTGTTCGTTGCTCGTGTCAGCCTCATCGAGACAGTGTTTTGCGCAATCTGATGAATCAGTAATGCATTGAAAATGAAGATAATATCACAGTAGAAATGTCATAAAGGCGTGACCTTTAGAAAATGTCGAGAATTCTTAATCGGAAATAGGATTTCTTTCGGTTGCTACTATGGCTGTTACAGCACTCGCGACGGATTCGAAGCGTCACGCCCATATTCTGTTCCTATTGAGCCTTACACATTATTTAGTTTGTCAATCTTTTCAGTAATACATCATATATCTTAACAGTGCAATGGGTGTGATGTGTAGTGCTGTGATGAACGTGCTGGTCTTACAATCTTGCTGACCTGCATTCGAGTGAATGGTAACCCCGGCCATTCCTTGCACACAGGGGGAGATTTAGAAGGCAAACTAAAACAGACAGTATATCACAGCAAAGAATATCCCTTGTAACAAATGGAATTGAAACTAAATTTATAATCCTTATAAATCTACTATACATTTGGAGGTGGCATAGCTCAGTAGTAGAACGCTAGCTTTGCAATAGCATGATCCTGTGTTCACGCCCGGCTGCCCCTCTCAGCCGACTCAGCTGTGAATGAGCACTGGTATGCAGACGTCAGCGTGCAGGGCTCAAATTCGGGGCAGAAGGGAACTGGCCACCCAACCGCATCGTTTCGCGGCTTAATGAGCATGTTTCTTTGAGAACATGTCTCCTACGACCACATGGATTTGAGACCAACTTTGACTTGACTTTATACATTTAGACTTCTCGACACACCAACCCAAAGCAATATTTCTCCTTCCTCAGGAACTACAGGTGATTGGACCAACTTCTTCACGCCGGACCTCGAGGAGAAGTTCCAAGAGTGGATGGAGAAGTGGCAGCCCGCGTCGAGGGAGATCCCCTTCAAGTACCACATCGCGAAGGAAATGTGACTGACGTAAAAATAGAAGATTGTAAACACTTGCGACCGGTTTGTTGAAATTGTGCGAGGCCGACCCGGTGAATATTCCTTTTGCGGACTTGCATATATACAGAAATAAACATATCGACCAGTCTAGACAGACAGGCATACCTACCGGACAGATAGATAGATGAATGTATATCTATCAGATAGATATGCATTTATTTCTGTATGTATGTCCGTATATATGAAGGGTCGGCCCTCACACAATTTAACAAACTGGTCGAGAGGTGTGCGTACTAGCAACGCAGTGATAAAAATTGGTTGATCCTATTCATGTTGACACATGTAGAAAAGGTATGAATAAGAATGAATGTCTTCACAATACAAGAGATGTATTTGGTCGGTTTAGATTACATCTACGGCAGAAATAAAGGATTTTTTTTTGACGTAAAGATATAATTGAAACCTGTCAAATACATTTCTTGTACTGTGAAGATATTCATTCTCATTCATACCTTTTCTCTATTGGTTGGACGGCGCTCCTCGTAGGGCTCGCCACGCCCCCTTCGGCTAAACATCGAATAATCGCTCACTGAAGTATCATAAATGGCCAACAGCGCTGCCATACGAAAGGGAAATGTTAAATCGTGATGACAGCTTGTGATCTTATAGATTTGATCTATACATGATAAAAGAAATAAATCTTTAACTATGAAACAAAGTGACAATTGAAGCGCATAAATGTCGAAGCCTGCTCTCAGTACTTTATATAAAAGGGAGAACAATTCTTTGTCACTTTAAATTTAAATGGAATTGAACAAAAACACCAGCTGTTGCAAGAATAAATATGATTATTACTTTCTATTCGTTTTTGTCATCCTTCTGGAACTGCTAAGCCGCAAAAGTCGAGAAGGATTTCCCGCCAAAACCGCCCGAAAAGGAACATATCTCCAGATATGACCTTAGAACAGAGGTCATTTTCTACATACATACATACATATATATATATATATATATATATATATATATATATATATATATATATATAATATATGTATATATATATAATATATATATATATATATATATATATATATATATATATATATATATATATATATATATATATATATATATATGTATGTATGTATGTAAGTATAACGATTCCCCCCCCCCCAAAAAAAAAAAAAAAAAAAAAATAGCAGGGCGTTGGTAGTTCAGGCAGGAGCAAGGTTTGGCGTCGCAGTCGACGGCTCGACGCATCCTCCAGCGTCGTGCCCAAAGGGTTAATATACTGTGGTCAAAGGCTTTGTTGTTCATGAACTGATGCATGGTACGTGGATTGACATGTATTAGATTTTGCTTTCGGTCGCTGAAACATTTATTGCTCTTCTCTGCTGTCAAAGAGGAATTGAAAGCATTAACAAAGTAAAATAATGAGAAAAGGGATAAAGATGGATTCATCTCGTGTCTGAGTTTGAAACCACCAGTAATGCCTCTGGGGAATGGAAGGGATGAGAGTGAGGGGAAGACGAATGATGTTTTATTGCTGTATTCATATAAAAATATTAGTCCCTTGTTTACAAATCCTTACACTAGCTTTCATGTTCCCAAGTACTATTACTCGCTACCTTCCCCCGTCTTCCGGAGAGTACGGCGGGGACGCTGTTGGAGTTTGCGTTTTGCTAAGGCAGGGATGTACCAGCTTCAAGTGAGTCTTTTGTATTGTTTTTCTATATAATTTTCTTAAATTTTCCCTGTATTGCATTAGTAAAGACTTCAAATACAAATGTTTCAAAGGACAGAAAACTAAACAAGGACAATTAGAATAGAACATTATTTTACGATTATGGATATCTATTCATCACACATCAAACCACAAACACACACAAGCAGCATCCTTTTTGTTAAGACTCGTAACTTAAGCAAAGGCTATTCCTTCGCCTCCCACTATTCTTCTTTATCACATTCCTTTTCTCTCATTTCCCCCCTTTTCTCTCTCCTTCTGGTCCCCTGCCTTTCTTACTCCCTTCTCCTTCCCCTCTGCCCTTCTTCCTAACCCCCTTCCTAAGTGTATTGCCCTCATATCTACTTTTCCCCTTTTCTGTTCTTTCTTTTTGTGACTCTAACAAGGTATTGTTATTTCGTGAAAGGTCTGCCTTGGATAATCGTTTCCATATGATATTAGGTCCTCCATAAACATTAATATATATTTCATGTCCATATACTCTTAGCCAGTCTCACGATTTCTTTGGACGTATTTGGTCAGAAATGACTGTATCTGAGGGTCGTCTTAAATGGCAAAAATCGACATGTCATGCTGTCATAGCAGGTCCTACACATGGAAGAGTTATGGAACCTCTCATTTAGATTGTATTTCAAAGGGAATAGGCCTATTGCATCTAGTAGGACATGGGCATATCGCTCCTGTGTGTGAATTACGATTGCGGTAACGAGACGAATCAGAACATCCCGACCTTGGGTAATGAGAGGCAGTTCAATTTTGCACCAAATTAATCTACTGAATGAGCTCCTCTAACACAGGGAAGAACTATTATGAATCACCTCGATCTCCTGAGCAGCATGCAGTTCAGAGCCATCCAGGTTATCAGCGGGAAAAGTCCCGGGAAAGGAAGCAACCTTCAGGATCTCCAACAAAGGAAAGATGTCGCAGGTCCCGAAGTCGTGTTTAGAAATCAAGAACCACCCCGGCAGCAACAAGGCCATCGGATGCCACACACCACCTGAACGACAGAGAGAGTGGCAGGCGCTTCGAAGCAGCCCCGGCGCAGGACAAGGTGATGCCGGACACAGATGATTCTCAGTTACAGTGCTTTTCCAGAGGGTAGCAATCAGGACTATTTGCCATCGCCTGCAGAAGGACCTGGGTCTACCAAGTCGTCATGCTGCTAAGAAGTCAGTGATCAAAGAAGTAATGAAGAAGAGGATTAACTTTTGAAATAAATGTCAAGATTGGACACCTAAAAAGTAGAATAAAATGATGTTTTGGGATGAGATCACTATTAGTGCGGTCAGAGGAGGTTCAAAGACCGTGCACCGCCCGAGTACCGTGTCAGGGTATGACCCGAAATTTACATTTAGTACCTGGAATACCCTGAGAGTGTGATTTTTTGAAAGCAAGGGCAGGGGAGGATTGCACTTCATTCCCAAGAGTATAACTGTGAAGGAAAGCTATTACACCAATGTTTCAGACAATCATTTGCTTATATTTTGGGACATTTGTGTGTGATTTTTTCATGCATGATGAAGCCCCTGCCGTTTACCGTCGTAAACTTTTTCAGTGACCATAACATTATCTTACAGTGGCCTGACGTTAACCCCAGAGAGAATCCCTAAATTGACATGAAAATACTAGGTTCAAGATCCAAGATCCAGCTAAATCAACCACTTAAATGAAGTGCTGAAGTTGTGGTGGCTCATGAACCCCACTTCAGCAACCTTGTTGAATCTATGCCCAGATGACTGCAGATAGTTATCAAGTATATGGGCAACATGGCACAGTATTGGCTCGAGGAAAATATCCACAACAAATCTCATGAATGGTTAAATATTATCTGTCATCATCCATGTAAAGATTTTTTTGTCGGCACTGTGCAACAGGGTGTGAAAAAACTGTATACAGCTGTATTCGTAGACGCATGGTACAATTATTCAAATTCATTAAATACTTATTAATAAAATTCTATTAATCACTATGCATAAATATTGACTTTGGCTTCAGTTGTCTCATAATGTTGTATACAGAGGATCGAGAATACGAATGAATATAATGTACTAAACAGAAAATTGCCTAGATTTGCTTCTGACAACTATTGTCTGGTCAGTTTCTTAGGAAATCGTAATATCGGTGTAACAAGGATTTATTCATCTGTGTTATAAAAATTCTTAATTAATAGCTTATCCACTGTTTATGAACACCCTGGATATTGTATAGAAGTTAGATTTGACTTGAATATTTAAAATATCTTTATTACATCTGAGACACGAGAACTCGTTGAGGTTTTTATGCATGTGCTTATCACTATTTTTCTTTCTTTCCGTTTCTATTATCTGGAACCATAATTCGGCACAGCACAATAAAAAAATAAATGGATAAATGGGTATCTCTTCCTTAATGTGTTAGTCCATTGATAGGTCGATACAAAAGTTTTGTATCCAGTATACTGCAATATACTGTTTTATGTCACAGCCTAATTAATTAATTAGTTGTGGCTAATTATCTTTCTGGCGACTGATTAGGATTTTGCCCGCAGTCCTCAGTCATCATCGGGTGGTAGTGCTAGTTCCTTTGTTTACTTGGGTACATGTATGTGTATGTGTGTGTGTGTGTGTGTGTGTGTGTGTGTGTGTGTGTGTGTGTGTTAGTGTGAGTACATCTGCGTTTCAAAATTCATATTTTTTTTTCTTGGTGCAATCTTTACCCTTCCTTCCATCTTTATTGCAAAAGGTCAAGTCAAGAACATGTTGCAGGGCATTTTTATTTGCAGCAAACAAAGGCACAGAAGTCATTCCAAACAAGGACGTTGATCTCCGTCACAGTTTCTTTGGCCTAGTTACTCCTATCCAGACCTCGTCTCTTGCTATTACCCTTGGCTCCCTTACGATTCCCCTTGCTTTTGTGCGTCTCAGCAGGCTTCAAAACGTTTTCAAAGTGGTGCTATAACTGCATAGGAAGACAATAAACTGCTAAGATATTCATAACCTATGGATTATCATTACTTGCGCAATAGCAGCACGATTTGGACAAATAATTCTTTTTAGACTGGGTTCCCGAAGTCCCCTAGGAAATGTGCCTAAACTCAGTCTAATTTCAAGAAAACGAAGACTGATCTCTCATCCAAGGCTTTCGTATTCCCTGATTCGCCAAATTATTTGAAGGCATCGTATTTTGATTAATTTTTAAAAAACATTTATATAAATTTGAAAAATCTAAACCTATGAAATCATTAGCGTTCAAGGTCTGGTGATTAAACTTAGAAATAAGCGACGCAGCGAATCAGAGGGCTCGAGAGTTTGGGTTGAGCTGCCAGGTTCTCCTTTTCTGGGATTGGCCGTAGTATAGGCCTGGTCAAAATGGCAAGAATCCCGGACCGGAGACAGGGTACATGAAATCGGCTTTAGCTGATAGTAATTCCAGTGTTCAGAGTCATCGACGTGCTTGAATTAGCTTCTCGTTGGCATAAGTTGTCATCTGTTGAAGATCAATCTGGATTCCGGCCGCTCCTCTCAGCAGAAGTTCCCAGAATTAGCATTATTCTTAATAAAGGTTATGTAATCTGGGGAAAGGAAATAATCACAATAAAATAAATGCAAATAGTTCTAAAAAAATTGATGTATGGCGAAAAGAATGTGGACAGGAAGAACTTAAAGAAGGATCACTTACTGGGTACGTTGGTGTAGACGCCATAGTAGCCTGCATCAGCACATCCATATCCCCAGCTGACTACGCCGGCGAGATGGTGCTGGCCACCAACGTCGACTGTCAGGGGACCGCCACTGTCGCCCTGCAAGTCAAACGGGTATTAGGAAGTTCACATTGACACCCTAACACTGAGGTTGCTATACCCTACCTTGAACTCGGTTTAGTATTTCAGTCTTCTGCCTACCTGGCAGGAGTCGGAGCCTCCCGTGGGAAAACCAGCGCAGATCATGGTACTGGTTGTGAATTCGCTGCCGTAAGAATCGATGCATTCAGATTGCGTTCTGATGGGCACTGTGACCTCGTGGTTCTTATTGGGTTGGTCACCACCTATTGGAAAAGACTGGTTGGCTCAAACAAGGCAACACAAAAGAGTGATATATAATGCAAGTGTGTATGGCACATGCGGACACAAGATGACTGCCTCACCAGACGACAAAGTTCCCCAACCAGTGACAATTGCGTTCTGGTTAGTGAAACTGTCCGTGGAGGATGGGAGGCATACGGGCATGATTCCAGGTAAGCTGAGGTCCACGGGGGAGGAGACGCGGATGAGGGCGATGTCGTTGTCAAGCTGCAGGGACAGATAGAGTTTGCTTCAACAAATAAGGATATGCTGAATATTGACGCAGCAATGGTCTACAACAGGTGACTCACCGTGGCAGTGTTGTACTGGGGATGCTCGATAATTTGAACAACACTCTTTTGGATGATCTGCGTCGCACTGGAAGATTTCCAGTCCCACATGTTGTAGAGAACCTCTATCTCAGAAGGGCTACTACTGCTCGGTTCAAAAGAAAATTCAGTCATTATACTTAGTATACTTAGAGAAAGAAAAAGAAACCAAAATAGCTGATACTGAAAAGCAAAAAACAAAAACAGATCCACGTAGCCTCCTCTGCACTCACCCGTGGGTGCAATGGGCAGCTGTAATCACCCACAGATCGTTGTAGACAGATCCGCCACAGAAGGGATGATTTTGTCCATCATTGGCTGTAGACAGAGCGACCAGCCAAGGGTACTCGTTCATTTCCGTGACCACACCACCCACAATCCTCGTGCTTCTGTTGGGCACGCCACACGCTGGAGGGCGGACAAGGGTTTATCTGGTGAGTATTTGGATCAGCAGGACACCGGCCATGGTTTGCCAAAATGCCTTGATGGAAAGAGAGCTTGCTGGCTGGTAACAATGCAGACCTAACTGATTGATTAGCTGATATTCTCAAATCTTTGTAGTCTAAATATAATTTCACCCTCTTTACCTGGACCCTAGAAATGCTAGCTTTTCTTATTTCTATGTTTAGGATTTACTGAAAAGGCAATCAATTGGAAAAAGGTTTTAGAGCAATTATGAAAAGTCTATCAAAACACGAAAGTTAATAATAGTCGAAAATCCTACTTGATATTCCTCCTCATGCTCTCTCCTTATTAAATATATATATATATATATATATATATATATATATATATATATATACATATATATATACATATATATATATATACATATATATATATATATATATATATATATATATATATATATATACATATATATAAATATATATATATATATATAAATATATATATATATGTATATATATATATATATATATATATATATATATATATATATATATATATATATATATATATATATATATATATATATGTATATAAGATACGACTTACGGCAAGTATCTGGTGGGTTAGTTTGATTGCTTCCCTCTGTGGTGGTTGCCGGGTCTTCCGTGTTTGCACCTGTAAGGATTTTTATTCACTGAAAGATTTTACAGTAAATATTGGTGGTCTCTTGGTGAGCCGGTTACCCTGGCACCCACATCAGCATTACTATGATTTCAAAAAGCAATGATCGAAAGTTTATACAAATACCTAGCGCAGTCACTGTGCAGCAGAACCCATTTAGTTCCCCTGCGCTGTTAGTCCGGAAGATCATCGTGACAAAATTGTCACAGGAATATGTGCTATATGTATCAGGCGTAGAGGAGCATACCCTGCGTGTCAAATTACCATAAACAAAGTTAGGATACATGTGAACTGTTAACTGTAAACTATGATGATTCACTAATTGTGAATATTGCTCTGTGCGAATATCCAAAGTGCAATATTGTTCTGAAAATACATTGAAGAGGGACAGAATCAAACTGCACTGAATTTTAAATAAAGAAAACAAATTCTGTACTGTTGCTGTATTCTAGATTTTTGTCTGTTTAAGAAAAACAAACACAGGAAGGCTGTTTTCATCTTATATCTTATATTCATTTCTAATACATTTCCTGTAACGTTAGAATGAAGCTGCTTCTTTAACCTTGTTCTCGTACAACCGTCTTTGAGAACGAGCTTGTCTCCTTTCCTGCACCTCCGTTTCCCCTTGATTCCTTGGATGTCGCACTCGATGTTCAGAGATGTAGCATCAGGAGCCTGTGATTGAGGAAGGCATGACTAGTTCATGATTGCGAATGCTCTCTGAATAGGGGAACGAACAGATCATTTCATGCGAATAGGAAAAAGTCAGGCGGAAAATCAATCTCTGAGAGGATGAACTCACAGACCATTTCATGTGAATATACATTAAAAACTGTGATAAATGATAATACCGTGATCTTCCATATCATATTCAGATAGCTCGAGTACAGAGAAGGGAAGTTAGGAGAAGCGACGTTGATGCTCTCTCCGGGCTGTAAGGTTATATCGCCAGTGGCAGTGGGGTTGCTCGCACAGTCAAGAACTAGAAGGAAATGCAAAAGGAAACGTAGGAAAGGAAATGCAGACCTCGACATGTACCAGTAAATCGACAAAGAGAATGCAACGAACAATCACACAATGACTGGATGCATAAGTGTTCCTTCTCTAAGCGTAAGGTTTTGCGCAAGACGCAAGCAGAGCGAGCAACTCACCTTTTGGCACCTTGTAGATCTGTCGCGGTTGCTTATAGCTGCTGTTAGTGCGGAGCTGGAAGTCCTAAATAAAGGGTTTTCGCATTAATGTACGTGACAAAACGATCTTGATATAAAATCATGGGGTAGTCTGGAAAACCAAAGTGCATCTTGAAATCAGGGAAGGTGAACAATATGGAAAAGAAATGAGGAAGTTTTGGTCATATATCTTCTTCGCGTGAGAGAAAGAAAACCCTATTACGATTGCAATAGGAACTTGAAAACATCATAGGCAATCCCTGATCTTATCCACATAAACTCATCTTGTGTAGATATGATATTACTTATTCAGCACTGACTTACGCATGTAATTCATTTCATATTTATGTTATTAGCATTTGTCAGTTAATAATACGCTACATTAGTCTTATGCTCGTTTCCTTGGTATTGTTTATTGTCTTTCAACTAAACTGCTCCACAGACGAGAGAGACCGAGCTGATGGCTTGTATGCGGTCCTTCGGTTACCTGCACTCATTGAGCCTAGTCATACCTCATATGTACATGCTGGTTATTTGGGCCTACGACACAGTACCCTTCATGTCAAGACACAGTGAGACGCGACCCAGCTCACGGGCGCCCATGACGAAATGTGCTTACGTGATGGCCGGCGATGCCAGATGGCCCCGCTGCGGAGACCAGGACTGCTCCGACCGCCACCAGAAGCCCCAAGACCAGTGCCTTCATCTCGGAGAAGGAGGAGGAAGTCCCAGAAAGGATCTGCGCCCAGAAGGAAGTCCTTGGCAGGCTCTGGCGCTCAGTAGGAAGTCCTAGGAGACGAGTGTGCGCGCCTCGAGGCAAGGAGAGCTGGGGAGTGAAGCCAGGATCCAGCGCGGGCCATTTTAAAGCCCTTCGCCCACGCCAGTCCGAGCGCCACAGGTGAGTCGGTGCTTCATAAATTAGCTCGAGCGTTGAAGCCTCGTCAGGTGCGTGACTTATTACCTTAATGACATACATCTGACTTCGATTTATATGCTGTGAAAAATCGAGTTCCACAGAAACGTTAGGAATATGTTATGCTTGACTGATAGACCACGTCCCAGCGATGCCCATATTCTCTACAAATCGTGTATATCAAAATCACACACATATATATG
This sequence comes from Penaeus vannamei, assembly GCF_042767895.1. Taxonomy (NCBI): domain Eukaryota; kingdom Metazoa; phylum Arthropoda; class Malacostraca; order Decapoda; family Penaeidae; genus Penaeus; species Penaeus vannamei. The sequence goes on from NC_091576.1 coordinate 13,499,793, forward strand.
CAAACACATAATATGCACACGCACGCAATTACACACATGCATACGCACACATGAAAACGCATACGCACACACAAACATAAGCAGACAAGCACACACACGCAAACTCTCTCTAGTTCTCCTCCCCCCCTCTCTCTCTGTCTCTCTCTCTGTCTCTCTGTCTCTCTGTCTCTCTGTCTCTCTGTCTCTCTCTCTCTCTCTCTCTCTCTCTCTCTCTCTCTCTCTCTCTCTCTCTCTCTCTTTCTTTCTTTCTTTCTTTCTCTCTCTCTCTCTCTCTCTCTCTCTCTCTCTCTCTCTCTCTCTCTCTCTCTCTCTCTCTCTCTCTCTCTCTCTCTCTCTCTCTCTCTCTTTCTTTCTCTCTCTCTCTCTCTCTCTCTCTCTCTCTCTCTCTCTCTCTCTCTCTCTCTCTCTCTCTCTTAAATGAATATATATAATATATATATATATATACACACATATATATATGTATATATATATATATTATATATATATATGTATATATATATATATATATATATGTATGTATATATATATACATATATATATATATATGTGTGTGTGTGTGTATGTGTGTGTGTGTGTGTGTGTGTGTGTGTGTGTGTGTGTGTGTGTGTGTGTGTGTGTGTGTGTGTGTGTGTGTGTGCATATATATATCTTATATATATATATATAAATATATATACATATATATATATATATATATATATATATATATATATATATATATATATATATATATATATATATATATTTATATTTATTATATACACACACACACACACACACACACACACACACACACACACACACACACACACACACACACACACAATATATATATATAAATATATATATATATATATATAAATATGTATATATATATGATATATATATATAGATACATATATATATATATAAATATATATATATATATATGTATATATATGTATATATATGTATATATATACATATATATATATATATATATAATACATATATATATATATATATAATATATATATATACATATATATATATATATATATATATATATATATATATATATATATATATATATATATATATATACATATATATGTATGTATGTATAATGTATATATACCTATATATATGAAAGATGGAATAATGTACTAGCCGCATTTATATCATGAATATATTTATAACCTCAAGAGGTTATAAATATATTCATGATATAAATGCGTCATCCCATCTTTCATTGAATGCAGCTCAGGATTCTGATTTGGGATTTGATCTGCTCTTTCTATCTGTTCCGAGCGCCCACGGGGAGCGTGTGTAAAAATTCGCTATACTT
>NC_091576.1:13541122-13553622 GCF_042767895.1 Penaeus vannamei
CTCGTTATCACCATCATCATCATCATCATAGTCATCATTATTATCATCATCATCGCCATCGCAACATCATCATCACCATCATCATCATCATTGTCGCCATCATCATAATCATCACCATCATCATCATTATCACCATCATCATCATCACCATCACTATCACCATCGTCGCCATCATCATAACCATCATCACCACCATCATCATCGCCACCATCATCATCATTATCACCATTGTCGCCATCATCATAATCATCACCATCATCACCACCATCATCATCGTCGCCATCATCATCATCATCACCACCATCATCATTACCATCATCATCGTCGCCATCATCATCATCACCACCATCATCACTATCACCATCGTCGCCATCATCATAATCATCACCATCATCATCATTATCATCATCATCACCATCGTCGCCATCATCACCATCATCACCACCATCATAATCTCCATATGCAAATGAGTCTTCTGACACGTTGAGGCATATTTTATGTCTACTTTCTTTTTCTTTCTTTTTTTTAGGTTTGATGGTACACTTGGGTTCTTTGTTTCAATTTTTTTTTCGATTTTTCTGTTTTCTTTTTTTTCTGTTTCTGTCTCTCTTACCTTCTCCCTTTCCTCTTTAACTCTCTTCCTTCCTTATTCCTCATCTATTTATTTTTTCTCTCTTATTTACTCTCTTGCTTCCTCTTCTCATTAATTTATATCTTTTCTTCTTCTAGTTCTCTTTCTACTTCTCTCCCTCTCTATTACTTCTACTTGTCTCTCTCTCTCCGTTTCCCTTTCCATCCTTGCTCTCCTTTTCCCTCTATTTCCCTCTCCCATCTGCCTCTCTCTCCACTCTCCCTCTCTTCCTCTTCTTGTCTTTTTTTTTCCTCTCCCTTTCTCTGCTCTTTTACCTTTCTCTCTTTATCCCTCTCCAATCCCCACTCCTCTCTCACCTCCTCCCTGCCTCTCTCCTTCTTCCTTCTCCTACCTCCTTTCCTTCCATCCCTCTCTCCTCCTCTTCTATTCACGCTCTTTCCTCTCTCCCTCTATTCATAATCATTTCCCCTTTTTCTTTCCTTCTCTCCTTCACCTTTCTGCCCTCTTCCTCCCCCTCTCACTCCTCCCGCTCTACCTTTCTCTCCTCTCTCCCATTCTCCCTCATCTTAACCTCTCCCACTCTCCCTTCTCATCCACTCTCTTCACCTTGTCTACTCTCATCCCCTTTCTCATTTTCTCCTCCTCATTCTTCCTCTCCTATTCTCACCTCCTTCCACACTCTCTCCTCCTCATTCTTGTTCTCCCCTTCTCATTTCCTCCACTCTCCTTCCCTTCCGCTCTCTCGCCCTTCCCCACTCTTTCCTCCCTTCCTTTCCACCTCTCTCCGCCTCTCCCCCTTCTCCCTTCTCTCCCTCTCCTTTTCACCTCTCTCCGCCTCTCCCCCTTCTCCCTTCTCTCCCTCTCCTTTCCACCTCTCTCCTCCTCTCCCATTCTCTCCTCCCTCCCCACTCTCTCCTCCCCTCCTTTACTCCTCTTCCACTTTCTCCCCCTTCCCCACTCTCTCCTCCTCTCCCGCTCTCTCCCCTTTCCCCCCTCTCTCCTCCCCTTTCCCACTTTATTCTCTCCTCCTTTCCCACTTTCTCCTCGCCTTTCCCACTCTCTCCTCCCCTCCTTTCCACCCCTCTCCTTCTCTCCCACTCTTCTCCCCCTTTCCCATCTTCTTTCCCCCTCCTTTCCACTTCTCTCCTCCTCTCCCACTCTCACCCCCTTCCCCTCCCTCTCCTCCTCTTCCTTCCCTCTCTCCCCCCCCTTCTCCTCTCTTCCTCTCCTGCGCCACATTTCCATAATCACCTTCTTTGTTAGAATTTCCGAGGATCTACGTTTCTTCCCGGTCGTCAAAGGGGGTGTGAAGGCCGATCCTCATCGCTTTTTTAGTGTTGTTGTTTCTGCGTATCCGTTGTGTGTAGGGGGAGGGGGAGGGGGGGGGGTTCTGCGTATCCGTTGTAGCTTCGGTTGTGTGTAGGGGTGCGGGGGGGGGGGTCGTGTTATATCGACGCGCTTTTGGAAGGGTGATATGTGGGAGTGGCCTTTTTTTTTTTTTTTTTTTTTTTAGTTAGTTTTAGGGATATATATTTATTTATTTATTTTACTATTTTCATTTTTATTTTCTTTTGTGTCTTTCCGTATGTCATGTAGAAATAAACAGCAACAAAGGTATTGATACAGAGGATGATCACAACATTTATAATGATAATGACAATAGTGATGAAAATAACAATAATGATAATCTTGATATCAATATTGATAGGGATAATAACAATGATAACAGCAAAACTAGAAATAACAAGAGTAATAATCATGATGGTAGCAATATTGACAATGACAATAATGAGGATAATGATAATAAAAATAATAACAATGATAATGGTAATAACAATAACAATAATCACAGTAATGATAATGATAATGATGATGATGATGATAATAATAATAATGATGATACCGATAATAATAATGAGAGTAATAATAACAAGGATAACGATAACAGAAATAACGGAATTACTTTCCTCTTCTCTCTCACTCTATTTTGCGTAATGCTTTCCACAACACTCTAAAGTTTTAAAATTCGCGATCAAAGCGGGAAGTTTTATTCACGACAAAATTAGCATTTCAAAGCACAATATGTCATTTATGGTGAAACTTGCTTAACTTCTCCCGTTAATATTCATGTTCACAAATAAGGCGCATTTCGCTAAAACGTGTTCGCAAAGACGGAGTGTGAATGCAGTTATGAGAACGATGGAGGTTGCATTTTCATGCTGAGGTTCGAAAAAAAGGAAATAATAAATAAAAAAGAAACATTAGAACAATAAGATAACAAAGATAAGTGAAATTAAGAGGGGAACGTAAAATATAAATAAAAGAATAAAAAAAAGATAAATGAAAATAATCGAAAAACAAGGAAATTATAAAGAAATAAAGAAACACACTTAAACAAAAGCAAAAAAGATGAATGAAAATAAAAGAGGGAACATAAACATGGAAAATACAAAGAGAAAAAAACTAAAACAAAAAGATAAATGAAAATAAAAAGGGAATAAAAAAAAGAAAAAAAGGAAAAAATACATAAAAAGGGACACATGAAGACAAAACAAAAGAGATTAACTGAAAAAAACGCTGAAAAAGAGAAAGAAAGAACTGAATATAAAACAGGAACACAAAAAGAATAGAAATAAAAAGAAACAAAGAGAAAGAATGCAAAAAAGAAATAAAAAACACGAAAAAAAAAACACAAAAGAGATTAAAAAAATCACCCCCCCCACAAACGAAGCATGAAGAACGATAAATATGCAAATATCCACAGATTTTCAATTTCGACTTCGTTTTACCTTCAACTTTTTCTTGCACTGAAACGTTTGAAGTGAGAACTAAAAGGAACAGCACCGGGACGAAAATCGGTGCTTCCATGTGATGTTTAAAATCGAAATCGAAATCGGGGCTGTTATTTAAATCGGTTTTCATCGAAACTACAATCTGTGCAATCGTGAGAAGTTTAAAATCTACGACGTCATCGAAATTGAAATCGGTGGTGTTCTTAAAAGTTAAAAATCGGAGAAGTCATCGTTCGTGAAATCGGCGAGACGATTCTTCTGAACCGATGCATCAAGCTTTTAAATTCTGTGACGTTATTAGAGTGCAATCAGCGAGAGAGAGAGAGGGGGGAGGGAGAGAGAGGGGGAGGAGAGAGAGAGCGGGGAGGAGAGAGAGAGGGGAGGGAGAGAGAGCGGGGGAGGGAGAGAGAGAGGGGGGAGGGAGAGAGAGGGGGAGGGAGAGAGAGAGGGGGAGGGAGAGAGAGAGGGGGGAGGGAGAGAGAGAGGGGGGAGGAGAGAGAGAGGGAAGGGAGAGAGAGAGGGGGGAGGGAGAGAGGGGGGGAGGGAGAGAGAGGGGAGGGAGAGAGAGAGGGGGAGGGAGAGAGAGAGGGGGAGGGAGAGAGAGAGGAGGGAGGGAGAGAGAGAGAGAGAGAGAGAGAGAGAGAGAGAGAGAGAGAGAGAGAGAGAGAGAGAGAGAGAGAGAGAGAGAGAGAGAGAGAGAGAGAGAGAGAGTCAGGTTTTTGTTTTCCCCTGACTATGGTGGGTGTATGGAGCCACAAGTTCTGGTTTCTTCCTATATTTGGTTGATGTGTGGTAGCGAGGCGTTGGCCGTCTCGCGCAACGGCAAGTCCTAGGCAAAGGTGAGCCCAAGAGGCGAGCTGAGCGGGAGCGCGTGTGGGGAGAGACTCGTGACCCGGGTTCAAGTTCAGTTCAGTTAGATTTGCGAAGTCATGCTTCGCCCGGGCCTTCAAGTGTGTCGAACCACTGAAGAACAGGTCGCTACTCGATAGCGTTGGGGACGTGGGCAGCTAACCCTGGTTCCTCAGAGAGAGAGAGAGAGAGAGAGAGAGAGAGAGAGAGAGAGAGAGAGAGAGAGAGAGAGAGAGAGAGAGAGAGAGAGAGAGAGAGAGACAGAGATAGAGAGAGAGAGGAAGAAAGAAAGAAAGAAAGAAAGAAAGACAAAGAGAGAGAGAGAGACAGAGAGAGACAGAGAAAGAGAGAGAGAGAGAGAGAGAGAGAGAATGAGAGAGAGAGAGAGAGAGAGAGAGAGAGAGAGAGAGAGAGAGAGAGAGAGAGAGACAGACAGACAGACAGACAGACAGCCAGAGCAGAGAGAGAGAGAGAGAGAGAGAGAGAGAGAGAGAGAGAGAGAGAGAGAGAGAGAGAGAGAGGAGAGAGAGAGAGAGAGAGAGAGAGAGAGAGAGAGAGAGAGAGAGAGAGACAGACAGACAGACAGACAGACAGACAGACAGACAGCCAGACAGACAGCCAGACAGAGACAGAGAGATAGAGAGACCGAGAGACCGAGAGAGAGACAGAGACAGAGAGACAGACAGAGAGAGGGAGGGAGACAGAGACAGAGATAAACAAGACAGACAGACATAGTGAGAGAAAGAGATTTCCCCCTCTCTTTTTCTTCAAAATTGGAATCGAAAGGAAAAAAAAAATACAAGCAACAGCGAGTCTGACTTTGACACGAAGAAGGACAAAGGAGGGAAAGAAAGATGGAAATCACGCGAGATCAAAAGGGAAGACGAGGTGAAGAGAAAGAGGGAGAAGAAAATGAAACATAAAATGAAAAGGAGGAGGGGGGAAGAAGAAGAGGAGGAGAAAAAAGAGGAAGAAGAAAAAGAAGAAGAGGAGGAGAAGAAGAAGAAGGAGGAGAAAGATGATGATGAAGATGAGGAAGAAGAGGAGAAAAAGAGGAAAGGGAGGAGAAAAAGAGGAAGAGGAGGAGGAAAGGAAGAAGAGGAGAAAAAAGAGGATGAGGAAAAGAGGAAGAGGAGAAGGAGGAGGAAGTAGAAGAAAAGAGAAGAAGATGATGAAGAGGAGGGTGAGGAAGAAGAAGAAGAAGAAGAAGAGGAGCTGGAGGAAATTGAAAAAGGTGGAGGAAGAGGAAGAGGAGAAAGAAGAAGAGGGAAAAGAGGATTTGGAAGAGGATGAAAAGGAAGAGAAGGATGAGGATAAGGAAGACGAAGACAGAGACCAGGAGGAGAAGGAGAAGGATGCACAAGAGGAGGAAGAACAGATAGAGGAATAGAAGGAAGAAGAGAAACAAGAAGAGGAAAATGGGGAATGAGATTTGGAGGAAGAGGGAGAGAGGAAAATAAGGACTAGGGAAGAGCATATCCAAGGATAAAATAGGAGAGGAGATTGATGAAAATAGTGATAACGGTAAGGATAAGACACACATCTGGTAAAGAATTAATAAAAATCTGTTCATAACTTTTTTACTTATCTTGCCAACCAACAAACAAACTTACTAACCAACGCTACCAAAAACATAACTTCCTTGGCATAGGTAATGATTATGAAAATAATGATAATATTAATGATGATGATAAGGATAATAACAATAATAATGATAATGATAAAAAATAAGGATAGTAATGAAGATGATGATAATAATAATGATAACAATAATAAAAAAATCCCCCTATCTCTCTTTCTTTCTCCCTCTCCCCTCTCCACCTACCCCCTCCTCCCTATCGCAGAGAGAGAGACCCTGGACTAAAATTGATCAGAATCGATCCAATCTTTTGACAGAATTTCATAATCGGACGATGTGTGATTGAGTCGAATCCCTCGGGAAATTATATGTGGACTTGTGGTCAACATGGCGGCCACATGCTGGAGGCGATGGGTGGGGTAGGGGAGGGGATGGGGAGGGGGAGTGGTGGAGGGGAAGGAAGTGGGGGGGGGGAGGGTAGGGGAAGGGAAAGGAGGGGAGGGAAGGGAGAGGATGGGAGGGGATGATGGGATATATGAGGGGGGGGGGGGGGAGGGAAGTAGAGAGGAGGGGAGGGAGAGGAGGCGAGGGGAGAGGAAGGGAAGTGAAGGGAGTGGGAGAGGAAAATAATGGAGGAGAGGGGAGAGAAAGGGGAGGGAGGGGAGGGCAGGGGAGAGGAAGGGAGGGAAGAAGAGGATTACAAAAATAAGCGGTAGAAGGGAGAGCAAGGACAGAAGAAGAAGGGAGGGGAAGAGAGGAAGAAGAGAAAGATAGAGAAGGTGAAAGGAAGGAAGAAAGAAGTATAGAATAAACGAAGAAGGGAAAGTGGTAGATAGACAAGAAGAAAGAGGTGGAAAGAAATAGAACAGAAGAATAACAATCAGGATAAAAATATGGGTAAAAAAAGAGAAGAGGGAAATAACAGAGAATAACAATAAAAAGGAAAACAGAAATAAACACACGTACGGAGAGAAAGAGGGAATAATGAAGATTCTGAAATAATACAACATACAGTATGACGATCACGCAGACGTATGAAAATAGAGAATACGAAATTAATTTACTTCAGTTATCCAGATCGATTAGTCCAAATAGCAGTAGTAGTAGTCCGATCGATTGTTAGTCCAATTAGTAGTTGATAATTAGTATAATTAGAAGTCCAATTAGTATTTAGTTGTATAACTGACTATAACTGGTAGTCCAATTATTATCTAGTAGTCTAACTAGCTATAATGGGTAGTCCAATTACTAATTAGTGGTCTAACTGACTATGATTGGTAGTCCAATTAGTAATTGGTAGTGTAAGTGATTAAACTAGTAGTCAAAACAGTTATTAGTAGTCCAGTAATTAGTCGGCCCATCAGTAGTCCACTTAATAATAGTCGAATTGATTCGTGCAGATCACTGAGGTCACGTGACGCCCGAGGAGGTCTCGCTAAGTCGATGGTTCTTTTTTATATTTTTTGTTTATGAATTTATCATCTTTATTGTCATTATTCTTTTGTCAAATTAGTTTCGATTCTCTTTTCTCTAAAATAAACAAGGATCGTTAAGTCTTTGGGTTATTGTAGTTTCTTGTCCTATATCATTTTGTTGTATATATTTTGATTATAATAATTTAAATGAGATTTTTCCTCTTCATTTCTTTCACTCTTGTTCCCCAACAAAGCTAGAGGTGGTTTTATGATAGGCATTCTTAACGTATCTCTTTCTCCCTTTTTCAGGATGTGCCAGGTTCCTGTCCTCTCTCTCTCTCTCTCTCTCTCTCTCTCTCTCTCTCTCTCTCTCTCTCTCTCTCTCTCTCTCTCTCTCTCTCTCTCTCTCTCTCTCTCTCTCTCTCTCTGTCTCTCTCTTTCTCTCTCTCTCTCTCTCTCTCTCTCTCTCTCTCTCTCTCTCTCTCTCTCTCTCTCTCTCTCTCTCTCTCTCTCTCTCTCTCTCTCCCTCCCTCCCTCCCTCCCCCCCCTCTCTCTCCTCTTCCCGTTTTTTGCCAGAAGAGCTTTATGACGTAAATCATTTTCTCTCCCTCCTCTTATTTTCTCATTCCCTTTCTGTCTTTCTCTTGTTCTCCTGCCCCCTCCCTCTCTTCTCTCTCATTGTTAAATATGTTTAACACATAAATCTAAACTCTCACATACCTTTTTATAGTGCTATTAAACGTGTTTTTTTAATATACACGAAACTTCTGAAAATCATTCGTCATATAAATACGTTTTGTCGGAAAAAGTATCCATGTCATATCTTGGGTAAAAGGAAAATTATGAATTTCATATGGGGTTGTCGAAAGGCAAGACCAACTATTTCACTTTCAAAATTATTAGGGATGCTGTCCTGCAATATGCTTTTAAACATATAACATTTCGGAATCTCATATCCGTACCGAAATAAAAACCCGTTTTCTGTGATGATTTCGATGGGACACTATAACATTATGTAAAAGGGGACTCATCATGTTTCAGTGGTACCATGATATCTGCACTGAAGCCTTCTCTTCCGTCGATTCTGCTCGCTCTTCCTCTCTTTCTCTACCCCTCTCTCTGTTTCCTTTTCCTTCTCTCTCTCTCTCTCTCTCTCTCTCTCTCTCTCTCTCTCTCTCTCTCTCTCTCTCTCTCTCTCTCTCTCTCTCTCTCTCTCTCTCTCTTTCTCTCTTCCTCTATCCAATTTTCACTTCCCCTCCCCTCTCTCCCCTCTTTCTTTCTTTCTTCCTCTATCCCTCTTTTCTTTCCCCCGCTCTTGCTTTCCCTTCTCTCTCTCTCTCTCTCTCTCTCTCTCTCTCTCTCTCTCTCTCTCTCGCTCTCTCTCTCTCTCTCTCTCTCTCTCTCTCTCTCTCTCTCCCTCTCTCTATCTCTTTCTCTTTCTCTCTCTCTCTCTCTCTCTCTCTCTCTCTCTCTCTCTCTCTCTCTCTCTCTCTCTCTCCTTCCCTCCTTCCCTCCTTCCCTCCCTCCCTCCTCTCTCTCTCTCTCCTCTCCCCGCGCTCTCTCTCTCTCATTTTTTTTCTCTCTCTCTCTCTCTCTCTCTCTCCCTCTCTCTCTTTCCCTCCCTTCCCTCTCCCCCTCTCTCTCCCTCTCCCTCCCTTCTCCCCCCCCTCTCTCTGAGAGAGGGAGAAAGAGAAAGAGAAAGAGAGAGAAAAAGAGAAAGAGAGAGAAAAAGAGAAAGAGAAAGAGAGAGAAAGAGAAAGAGAAAGAGAAAGAGAGCGAGAGAGAGATTAAGAGAGACAGGCAGACAAGCAGAGACAGATAGACAGAAACAAACACACAAAGTCACACACAGACAGACACAGAGACAATCAGAGACAGACAGACAGAGAAATAGAAACAAAAGGGAAAAATAGAGATAACAACGTCAAACCAGAAGTTGCCCTAAGCACCCATTCCCCGTCGTTCATTCTCCGTCTCACGGCTCTTTCTATTCGTATTCGTGTCATATTGCTTTCACCGTTTTGCTATCTATTCCTTCGTTCGCTCCTCCCATTTTCTCTCCTTTGAGAGTGTCGTTAGCTGGCAACTTTTCCTTTACATCTTGCAGATTTTTTTTGTTTTGTTTTTAATTTATATGGCTTTTTTGTCTTTGACTCTTCCTTTATTGTTTCCTGTTGCTATGTTTACCTTCATTTAAACTAAATCGCTATTAGAACTCTTTCTCTCTCTGTCTCTCGTTTTTCTTTATCTTTATCTCTATCTCTCTCTCTTTCTTTCTCTCTCCCCACCTCTTTCTCTGTCTCCCCTCCCCCCCTCTCTATCCGTCTTTTTTTTTTTCTCTCAATCTCTCCCACCCTCTTCCCACTTTCTCTCTCTTTCTCTCTTGCAGACGCGGATTCACCCATTGCAAACGCGACTGTTGAAAGGGCCTTTTAAACTCTCCCTTTCTCTATCCTTTTCTCTGTCTGTCTTTCTTCTCCCTGTCTTCTGCCTCTCCTTTCTCCCCGAAACACTCTGCCCGAAAGTTGAGAACAATAATTTCGAGTCTCCCATTGCCGTGTTATATTGGCCCAACAAATGGCCGATGCTATAAAACCAATAGTCTGTCCTCCCCCCCCCCATGCCCCCTCCCTCCCTTCTCCTGTTCCTCACACTCCCCTCCTCCCCTTCCTTTTCTCTCCTCATTCACCTCCCATTCCTCCCCTTCCTCTCTCCATACTCCTCTTCCTCCTCCTCCTCCTTTTCTCTCCTCATTCACCCCCTCCCACTCCTGCCCTTCCTCTCCCCATACTCCTCCTCCTCTTCCCCCTCTCCCCCACCCTTCTTCTCTTCATTTACCCCCCACCCCTTTCATGCTTCACCCCCCCTCTTCTTCCATTACTCTCCTTCCCCACTTACACGCTCTGCGAATGTGGTTTGGAAAATACAATAAACACATTTCCAAATTCAGAAAATATGTATATATATTTTTTTTTTTCCTGAAAAAGGAAGAGTTCACATTTTGCCAAGATGAATGAAAAACGAATAAATAGATAAATGAAGAAAAACAGAATAAACAATAAACGGACCAATAAACAATAAACAATAAACAGACCAATAAACAACAAACAATAAATAAAAAATAAACTGACCAATAAACAATAAACAGACCGATAAATAATAAACAATGAATAAACAATAAACAGGCCAATAAACAATAAATAGATACTACAGATCAATAAATAATACATAAACATTTAACAATAAGCAGACTAATAAACAATAAACACTAGATAAACAAGAACAAATAAACAATAAACAATAAACAAAAAATCAACAGAGCAGGAGCAGCCGAGATTCGAATCCTGGTCATCGAGGATTGTGATTTCTTTATTCATCAAAACAATCCTTTGAGTGAAAAAAAATATTTGAAAGTTCTTAATACAAAAGAAGAGAAATGGCTACGTAGAGGATGTAAGTGAGAAGCCAGAAGAGAAAGAGGGAGAAGGAGAAGACATGATAAACGAAGGGGAAGAAAGGGATGAAATGGAGAGAGAGAGAGACAATGATAAGGAAAACCGAAGAAGGGAAGTAATAAGAAATATAAGAAAATAAAAGGTATTCACAACAAAACGATAACCAATGCCAACCCCGTGCACTGCAAAATTAAAAGAGAAAAACTTTATACCTAAATAATCTAACACACAAAGAGAATCTCATCCAAATAAAAAGATTCTTGACCTTTCCTGCTTCCGGTGAAGTTTTCCCCGGAAGGAGAAAATCGTGTAAGGAGTCGAATAAACGCAGAAATGTGGATACACTGACGGCCGTAACGGAAACGAAGCGACCGCGAACACGAGGGCCGCATTTTTCCTGCTGGGTTTCAGTATATTTATGTCAAATACTTTAGATATCACGCACACGCACGCACGCACATACACACACACACGCACACACACACCCATGCATGCACGCACGCACACGCACACACACGCACGCACACACACACACACACACACACACACACACACACACACACACACACACACACACACACACACACACACATGCACGCACGCACGCACGCACACACACACATGCACGCACGCACGCACGCACGCACACGCACACACACACACATATAAAGAAAAGAATGCATATACAAGCATATGATAGAAAAGCAGCCTTGCACCTCTTTTATTTCTGCGTGGGCCTGTCACTTGGGAATGTGGTAAGGAACAGATAAGTTAAAGTATGATGGTCATAATATTGTCTAAAGACATGCAGACGAGAGGTGTTAGACGTCGCCATTAGCCATTAGCAAAGTTAGGGTGTTAGTGATCCACTGGAAATCTGCCTGGCTGTTGTTAGATAAACGTATTAGATGCTTCAGCGATTGCAGTCATCTTTCCTGTTTTGTAAATATTTTTGTTGCATTGTTGATCAAGTGTATTTTTTTCTTTTTTATACATTTTCACGATACCGCCTTCGTCTATGGTGATTGCATAGGAGTACCTGTTACATATACCTTTCATATTCATGTATATACCCAAAGTAATTATAGCATGATATTCTGGCCAATCTACGGAGAGGAGCACCTGATATAAAACTAGTAAAAAAAATAACTATATAAAAGAAATAAAAAAGAAAGACTTGGCGAATCAAAGTACTTTAGAGTCCGGGTTGAACTGCCATTTTTCCCCTGAGATTAAACGCTATGGTAGAAGCGGCAAGTATTAATTCCTTTATCCTAATCTCTCCTCGTATGTTTTCGAAATAATTAGAATTTCATGTTTTTTTTCCCCTTTTCTTGAATATATGTATCCTTTGGTTAGTCTTATTTACTTTCAAATTCCCTTCATTTTAGCTGGTACAAAGTCATCTTCAAGTGATCTGCTTCGTGCTTTCCTTTTGTGCCGAGGCATCTGCGGCATGCTGCTTCAAAAGCAAACTTCTTCCAAGCACTTTACTGTTGTGATGATTGTTTATCGTTTACTAATTTTTGAGTAACTACAGCCACTTTGAATAGCATAAGCCATTCAAATCATCAGAGCTACTTATATTCACTATCCTCTATCCAGTATTCGGCATCCAGCTACCAGTATCCGGTATTCAGAATTCAGTAATCGGTATACAGCATATCACGTCTAGCATCCATTATCCGACCTGCAGCATCCAGCAACCAGTACTGAGACGCTTAAATCCGGCATCCAGCAGCGATATTCTAAAATCCGGCATCCAGCAGCGATATTCTAAAATCCGGCATCCAGCAGCGATATTCTAAAATCCGGCAT
>NC_091576.1:13568622-13591122 GCF_042767895.1 Penaeus vannamei
GTAGCAATGAAGAGGACTCGTGGAGTTGCATTTCTGAGGACTCCACGTTGACCTCCGTGTGGGAGTCCGAAGTGGATCGAGAGAGCTGTGACGGTCCTTTGGAGGTGGACCTCCACACGCCCGAAGGACTGGGAGGAGGTCCTATCCTCTGCAATAAGGATGACGTGCTTCTCGGTCCCGTGGGTCTTGGAGGGGGACCGGTCGACTGGGAGGAGGACGTATTACTTAGTCCTCTAAACCGAGGTCTCGGTCCGGTTGGTTTAGGAGGAGGACCAGCGGACCGGGACGACTTCGAGGACAGTGTTTTTGAGAGCCCCGAGGAATGGTGTCAGTCTCCATTCGGACTCTGCGCTGGACCTGCTTTGCGCTCCTGTGACTGCAACGAACCAGTTTGTCTCGGTCCCGTGTGGCCATCGGCGGCGAGAGGAGACCATCCATCCGAGCGGACCGCGTCGGCCCCAATCGGTCTCGGCGCAGGTCCTCATGGCTGGAACGGAAACCCGGTACTCAAGAGGATACAGCAGCGAATACTCTGAGACAACGTGGCTATTGGGGTGGTCTTCTTGTACTTTTGAATATACATTCGTAACGTCTTTTGCAGTTTTCTATCCCGTTTGGATTCCTATTGGGAGGGGGTAAATATGCGCTATAAAATTGGCTAAAGCTTTGGCAGTGAAAGGTGTAAAAGTTGCGCTCTGTAGCATATGTTCATATTATATATATATATATATATATATATATATATATATATATATATATATATATATATATATATATATATATATATGTAATCATATCACTACTTTTTCCTCATTCATCATTATAATTATTATCATTACTATATTATTATTATCATAATTATTATTGTCATTCCATGTGTTATTTTTGCTACTTTCCTATTCTTCAATTTCATAATGATTGTAGATGCCATAAGCATTTTCATCGTTACTATCATTACTGTTGTCAATTTTAATGTCATTGTTTTCATTGTCAATATCATCATTAATATTTATGTTATCATTATTGCTATTGTCATTACCATGATCATTTTAATTATTATCAATTTCATGATCATCATTACCATCATAATTTTATTATTTTCCGATGATAATCATTCTCCATTATGATGATTATACTGATAATAATGATAATAATAATAATAAGGATAATAATGACCATTGTCATGATCATCTTTATAATTTTTTACCATCATTACTTTATCACTATCATCATCATTACTACTACTATTATTACTGTCATCATCGTCATTGCTATTGCCATTACATCATCATTATAATAATGTTTACTGTTATCTTTATTATTATCATTATTGTCATTATCTATCATTTATAATATTGATGTTATTTATCATTATCATTATCGTTATGCCATTGTTATTATTATCATTGTTGATACCGTTAATACCATTATCATTATTGTTATTGTCATTAATATCATTATTATTATTATCATTGCTGTTATTATCATCATTATTGTTATTATTGTTATTATTATAATAATTATTATTATGATTATTATCATTATGTTTATTATTATTATTATTTTTCTTTTTATCATCATCCTTACCATTATCGTTATTATTAACATCATAATTATTATTATTGATGTTATTGATACTATCATTATCAAAACTTTTAATGTTGTTATTATTGGCATCATTATGCCAATAATAACGACATAATATTTACTGTTATCTTGAATGTTATTATCATTATTGTCATTATCATTATCATGATTTATAATATTGCTATTATCATCTTTATTATCATCATTGCTATTATCATAGTTATTATCATTGATATCAATATCATTATTGATATTATCATTGATATCAATATCATTATTATTATTATCATTGATATCAATATCATTATTATCATTATCATTAATATAATCATTATTATCATCAATATCATTACCATTATTGTTATCATTAATATGATTATTATCATTATTATCGTTATTATCATTATCATTACTAATATCATCGTCATTGTTATTATTATCATTATTACAATTATTATTGTTATTATTATTATTTTCATTATTATTATTTTTATTGTTATTGTTATTGTTATCATTATTATTATGATTATCCTTTTTATTATCATCATTGCTATTAACATCTTAATTATTATTATTAATATTGGTGTTGATATTATTATTATCATTACTTTTAATGTTATTATTGGCATCATTATCATCATTATTGTTATAATTCTTATCGGTACTATCATTATTGTTATAATTCTTATCGGTACTATTATTATTGTTATAATTATTATTACCGTAATTTTTATAATTATTGTTCTTGTTATTATCACTATTATTACTGCTATTGTTATCATCATTATTATTACTATTATCATTATCATTATTATCCTCAATATCAATTATCACAATGATCTTTATCATGATCATTATTTTTTCTATGTATTTGAACAATATCGATTGCCATTTTTATTATTATGATTAACGTTGCTGTTATGATCATCACTATAATTTTGATAAATATAAATATAATCATTATTACTATCATTGCGATTATCTTCATTCTGATAATGATTCAGATAATAACGACAGTGAGTATGATAATAATAGTAATCATCATCATTATTATTATCATTGTTTTTTATTATTATCATTATTATTATTATTATTATTATTATTATTATTATTATTATTATTATTATTATTATTATCATTATTATTATTATTATTATTATTATTATGGATATCATTACTAATACTTTTAATATTATTCTCATTATTATTATTATTTTTTAGCATTATCATTTTCATTTTCAATATACTTTTTTATAAACATTATCATTATCATTACTACAGTTACCACTGCTTTTAAAAAGTTATTATCATTTATTATCCTTTTCGTTACTACTGTTATCAGTAGTACTTTCCGTTGCATTACTTTCATTATCATTGTAATTATTATGATTATATCTACTGTTATGTTTCTTTTCATCATTATCACTTGTAGTATCATAATTATCATTATTACTATCACTAAAATTAATATCGATATCATCATCCTTAAAATCGTTATTACAATTGTTATAATTTTGATTATTATCATCGTCATTATCACACATATCTGTCTGCATACACACATACATATATATAATGTGTGTGTGTGTGTGTGCGAGCGGATGAGAAAATATGTACTTATAAATCCAATCATACACGTATGTATACATATATAGATACCTAGATATAGTTAACTATAGATATAGACAATACGGTATATTTTCTCTGAGACTAATTATGCATGGCCTATTGGCCTAGATCAATTTATTAACACGGGGACATTAGATCGCTGCAAGAGCACTAGACATAGTACAAACACACTAATGCTTACTATGCTGTGCCATCGCACGAATCACAATTGTATTCCTGCTTGGCCAGCGATGCCTCCCTCTGTTGGCTTCCTCAACCCCCTTTTCTGGACAAGCTACATAAAGCTCTAATTCTCGTCTTGTTTGTGTTTTCTACATTGCGTAAATTGGATTGGGTCTTCTTTCAACATCCCAGTCAAAGTAGATTTCGAATAAATATACCCTTCTATATAAGTACTGTATTCTATACGGCCCTCTTTTCCGGTCAAAAGTCATATCAGGTCAACCTCACCCTTGGGTTCACAGGCGGGGTGCAGTGACCCCGAAGCCGGGTTCCCTCGGCGAGACCTGTTACAGTATAAATCAACATCACTGAAAATTTTGATCAGAAGTGCAGTCACCATGACCTCGCAGTCAAGCCTTTACGTCTCTCACTACCCTAATGACGTCCCTGACTTTTTGGAGGACACCCTCAGAACACAGAGAAGCCCTTTCTATGCCACAGGGCGTCCTGAAAGTCGCATGTATGGTAGCGATGAAGAGGACTCGTGGAGTTTCTTTTCTGAGGACTCCACGTTGACCTCCGTGTGGGAGTCCGAAGTGGATCGAGAGAGCTGTGATGAGCCTTTGGAGGTGGACCTCCACACGCCCGAAGGACTGGGAGGAGGTCCTGTCCTGTGGAATAAGGATAACGTATTTCTCGGTCCCGTGGGTCTTGGAGGGGGACCGGTCGACTGGGAGGAGGACGTATTACTTAGTCCTCTAAACCGAGGTCTCGGTCCGGTTGGTTTAGGAGGAGGACCAGCGGACCGGGACGACTTCGAGGACAGTGTTTTTGAGAGCCCCGAGGAATGGTGTCAGTCTCCATTCGGACTCTGCGCTGGACCTGCTTTGCGCTCCTGTGACTGCAACGAACCAGTTTGTCTCGGTCCCGTGTGGCCATCGGCGGCGAGAGGAGACCATACATCCGAGCGGACCGCGTTGGTCCCAATCGGTCTCGGCGCAGGTCCTCAGAGCTGGAGCGGAACGCCGGTACCCAAGAGGATACGGCAGCGAATACCCTGAGACAACGTGGCTAATGAGGCGGTCTTCTTGTACTTTTGAATATACATTCGTAACGTCTTTTGCAGTTTTCTATCCCGTTTGGATTCCTATTGAGAGGGGTAAATATGCGCTATAAAGATTGACTGCTGCTTTGGCAGTGAAAAGTGTAAAAGTTACGCTTTGTAGCACACACACACACACACACACACACACACACACACACACACACACACACACACATATATATATATATATATATATATATATATATATATATATATATCGGCGTACATAATCATATCCATTCATCATTGTAATGATTATTATTACTATGTTATCGTTATCATAATTGTTATTGTCATTGTTATTTTTGTTAGTGTCCTAATCTTCAATATCATAATGATCGTAGATACTATAGGCATTTTCATCGTTACTATCATTACTATTGTCTTAATTTAAATGTCATTATTTTATTATCATTATCATCATTAATATTTATGTTATCATTACCATGGTCATTTTAATTATAATCAATTTCATGATTATCATTACCATCATAAATTTATCATTATTTTCTGATGATGTTCATCCATCATTATGATTATACTGGTAATAATGATAATAATAATAATAAGGATAATAATGACCATTGTCATGATCATCTTTATAATTTTTTACCATCATTACTTTATCACTATCATCATCATTACTACTACTATTATTACTGTCATCATCGTCATTACTATTGCCATTACATCATCATTATAATAATGTTTACTGTTATCTTTATTATTATCATTATTGTCATTATCTATCATTTATAATATTGATGTTATTTATCATTATCATTATCGTTATGCCATTGTTATTATTATCATTGTTGATACCGTTAATACCATTATCATTATTGTTATTGTCATTAATATCATTATTATTATTATCATTGCTGTTATTATCATCATTATTGTTATTATTGTTATTATTATAATAATTATTATTATGATTATTATCATTATGTTTATTATCATTATTATTTTCCTTTTTATTATCATCATTACTATTATCGTTATTATTATCATAATTATTATTATTGATGTTATTGATATTATCATTATCAATACTTTTAATTTAATACTTATTATTAGCATCATCATGCCAATAATAACATATTTACTGTTATCCTGAATGTTATTATCATTATTGTCATTATCATTATCATGGTTTATAATATTGATATTATTATCTTTATTACTATCGTTGTAATTATTACCATTGTTATTATCATAGTTATTATCATTGATATCAATATCCTTATTATTATTATCATTGATATCAATATCATTATTATCATTATCATTAATATAATCATTATTATCATCAATATCATTACCATTATTGTTATCATTAATATGATTATTATCATTATTATCGTTATTATCATTATCATTACTAATATCATCTGTTGACTTCCTCAACCCCCTTTTCTGGACGAGCTACATAGAGCTCTAATTCTCATCTTGTTTGTGTTTTCTAGATTGCATAAATTGGATCTTCTTTCAGCACCTCAGTCTCGAATAAAGATTTTTAGATAATAGCCCTCCTGAATTCTATACGGCCCTCTCTTCCGGTCAAAAAGTCATATCAGGTCAACCTCACCTATGGGATCGCAGTCGAGGTGCAGTGACCTCGAAGCCGGGTTCCCTCAGCAGGACCTGTTACGGTATAAATCAACATCACTGAAAAATCTGAGATCAGAAGTACAGTCACCATGGACTCGCAGTCAAGTCTCTACGTCTCTTACTTCCCTAGTGACGTCCCTGACCTTTTGGAGGACAGCCCTTTCTATCCCACAGGGAGTCCTGAAAGTCGTATGTATGGTAGCGATGAAGAGTACTCGTGGAGTTGCTCTTCTGAGGACTCCACGTTGACCTCCGTGTGTGAGTCCGAAGTGGATCGAGAGAGCTGTGACCTGCTTTGCGCTCCTGTGACTGCGACGGACCAGTTTGTCTCGGTCCCGTGTGGCCATCGGCGGCGAGAGGAGACCATCCAGCCGAGCGGATCGCGTCGGTCCCAATCGGTCTCGGTGCAGCTCCCCAGGACTGGAGCGGATCGCTGGCGACCAAGAGGATACGGCGGCGAATACCCTGAGACAGCAAGGCGAACGTGGCAGTCGTCATGTATTTTGAATATATTTTACATAACGTCTTCGGTATTCTGTCCTTTTTGGATTCCTTTTAAGGTAGTAAATATGCGCAATAAAAATTGCCTGATGCTTCGACAGCCAAAGGTGTAAAAGTTACGGTCTCTAACATTTGTACATATAATGTGTACAAATATGTATCATACATACATAGGCGGACACGTGCATTACGTTTACATAATACTTATGTCCACACATTATCATATTTCTGTTATTTTCATTGTTATTTTCCTAGTCCTTATCACTATTGCCTTTGTAGCTGTTGCTTTTTTGTTTTTGTCATTATCAATGTCATGATAATTAAGCATTATTATCATCATTGTTTTACTTTTAATGCCATTACTATTATCCTTATTATCATTACTATCATAATTTATTGTTGCTATTGCTATAATGATTAATAGCATTATTTTGATAAATATTATTATCATTATTATTATCATCGATGATATCACGATCATCATTACCATAATCATTTTTGTCATTATTTTTACCAGTGTTATATTTTTTCCTGTATTATAACAATTATTAACATTATCATCACTATTATTCCGAGAATAGTAATAATAATGATGAAATGATATTTATCATTAATATTATCATGATTGTATTTTTCTTATTCTGATGATAATGACCTTATCCGCATTTGTCTGGGCACGATTTGAGATCGCTTCTCGGGTTCAGCAATTTGGAAGCTCGGAAGTTGGGCGCCCTCAGCGGAGCCCGTTATATGTCGACGTCGCCGAAGACGGTCATGGCTGAATTCCAGCCGAGTCATCATGAACCAGTCCCTCTTTCCCAAGGACGGCCCTCTCTCCTTAGATGACAGCGGAGGGTCACAGACAGCCGCTCTCTCTGCCGTTGGTTCCTCCGCAGAAAGCTTCGTGTTTGGCAACGAAGAGGAAGACTTGAGGGATTTCTTTTCTCGGGATTCCAGCTTATCCTCCGTGTGGGATTACGTAGTGGATGGAGGGAGTTGGAGCGACCCTTCGATGGCGGACCTTGAGCCGTCCGAAGAGAAGATTCCTTTCTGTGTAGTGAGAAGGACGTGTTCCTCGGTACAGCGAGTGTTGGAGGGGGATCTCACTATAGGGAGAACGAGGACGTGTTTCTCCGCCCGCTGAGCGATGGTCTCGGACCTATGTGTTTTGGAGGGGGACCTGTCGACGGGGTGGAGGAGGGCGTGTCTTTATGCTAAGGTCTGAGATCTGTGGGTCTTAGAGGCGGAAAAGTCGACTGTGAGGATGAGGACGTGTTTCTTCATCCTCTAGGGCAAGCTCTTGGTTCGCTGGATTTGGCAGGAGGTTTTCTATCCAGTCTTTCAGTAAACTAGTACATACATGTATAAAGTAAGAAAAAAACGATGTTGGTAAACAGCAAATGGTAATAAAACACACAGGGTAATTGACATCGACCCTATATCATTTAGCAGCAGAAAATACAATGTAGAGTACCATGCAAGTTAGACATTACTTTGCCTGGTTAAATGATATTCTACGGTCGCCTGTGCCTTTACAGTTTAGAGGTTATGAAACGTAGTGTGGCAAGGTACTAATCTACCTAACGAGCTGTACTTAACAGAAACCCCATCTACACATGCAGTTATTGTTGAAATGCAATGCGCATTTCGACTTTTCACTCGGGTTATATGACAGATACAGTAGCTTCAGTAACTAGTCGGTGCCTAATTTTCTGTACGGACATAGAGGGAAAATTTTGAATCAGGATAAACTTATCATATATACGTATGATGAAAAAATCATGAGAAATTTTTATGGCAAAACTATTATGGTAAATATATATAATAAAATCAATATGATAAATATATGTGATATCTGTATGCTGAAGATGGACACTGGCTTTTAACTCATCAATATATTAAGTAGATGTTTATGATAGTCTTTATGGTTATCTTTATATGAGCATCGAAATTTCCAGGCAAAAATACTCTTTATATATATATATATATATATATATATATATATATATATATATATATATATATATATATATATATATATATATATATATATATACATATATATGTGTGTGTGTGTGTGTGTGTGTGTGTGTGTACAAACACACACACACACACACACACACACACACACACACACACACACACACACATTTATACACACACACAGACACACAATTATATATATATGTATATATGTGTGTGTACATAGATACTATATGTGAGAAACTAAACATGTAATATCAATATATCTATATTTACGTTAGAAGTCAATTTGCCTGGTCCAGCCCTCTGAAGAGAAGACATTACTAACACTGTGTTAGTACATGCAGTATTTGGAATACTGCCCATTTAAAGCAAAAACGGTTAGCAGTGATTATTAAACAAAATGCTTAAATGCCAAATGCGATATTCTATTATGAGTAGAGCCTAGATCAACGAATTAACATTGGGAAGACCACTAGATATAGTACAGACACACTAATGCCACTATGCTATACCATTGCACGAATCACAATTTTATTCCTGCTTGTCTAATCTCTTGGTTTCCTCACCCCCTTTACCGGACAAGGTGCATCGAGCTCTAATTCTCGACTTGTTTGTGTTTTCTATATTGCGTAAATTAGATCTTCTTTCAGCACCTCATTAAAGTAGATATCGAATAATGTTGTTTTAGATAAATGCCCCTCTATATAGGCACTGTATTCTATACGGCCATCTTTTCCGGTCAAAAAGTCATATCAGGTCAACCTCACCTATGGGATCGCAGTCGGGGTGCAGTGTCCTCGAAGCCGGGTTCCCTCGGTGAGACCTGTTACGGTATAAATCGACATCACTGAAAAATCAGACCAGAAGTGCAGCAGGGGTCACCATGAACTCGCAGTCAAGTTCCTGCATCTTTGACTTCCCTAGTGACGTCCCTGACCTTTTGGAGGGCACCCTCGGGAGACAGAGAAGCCTTTTCTATACCACAGGGAGTCCTGAAAGTCGCATGTATGGTAGCGATGAAGAGGACTCGTGGAGTTGCTTTTCTGAGGACTCCACGTTGACCTCCGTGTGGGAGTCCGAAGCGGATCGAGAGAGCTGTGACGAGCCTTTGGAGGTGGACCTCCACACGCCCGAAGGACTGGGAGGAGGTCCTGTCCTCTGGAATAAGGAAGATGTGCTTCTCGGTCCCGTGGGTCTTGGAGGGGGACCGGTCGACTGGGAGGAGGACGTCTTACATAGTCCTCTAAACCGAGGTCTCGGTCCGGTAGGTTTGAGAGGAGGACCAGCGGACCGGGACGACTTCGAGGACAGTGTTTTTGAGAGCCCCAATGACTAGTGTCAGTCTCCATTCGGACTCTGCGCTGGACCTGCTTTGCGCTCCTGTGACTGCAACGTACCAGTTTGTCTCGGTCCCGTGTGGCCATTGGCGGTGAGAGGAGACCATGTAACCGAGCAGACCGTGTTGGACCCAATCGGTCTTGGCGCAGGTCCTCATGGCTGGAACGGAACGCCGGTTCCAAAGAAGATACGGTGGCGAACACCCTGAGCTTGATGAGGCGGTCTTCTTGTAATTTTGAATATATATTCGTGACCTCTTTCGTAGTTTTTTATCCCTACTATTATCATTACTATTTATATTATCATTGTTATTATTATCATCCTTAATAATAATGATTATTATATTTCTATTAATTAACATCAATATCATACTCATCACTACCATAATCATTTTTATAATTGATTTCCACATAACTATTTTTTCTCTTTATTATAATAATGATAACCTGTTATTAGGTCGTCATTACTATTATTATGCCTATCTTTATTATTCTGATGATGATA
The DNA here is from genome assembly GCF_042767895.1 of Penaeus vannamei. Lineage (NCBI taxonomy): Eukaryota > Metazoa > Arthropoda > Malacostraca > Decapoda > Penaeidae > Penaeus > Penaeus vannamei. The sequence goes on from NC_091576.1 coordinate 13,579,049, forward strand.
ATGATACTGATAGTAATAATTATAATAAGGTTGATAATGAAATAATAATAAGGTTAATAATGATAATAATAAAAAGGTTAATAATGATAATAATAATAAGGTTAATAATGGTAATAATAATAAGGTTAATAATGGTAATAATAATAAGATTAATAATAACAGTTATGATCATTATCTTTATTACTTTTTAGCATCATTATTTTACTACTGTTATCATTATTATCATCATCACCACTACTACTGCAATTATCATCATTATCATTGGTATTGTTATTATTGATGATCTTATTATTATGATGTTATTAATATCATTATTACCATTATCATTACAATTATTGTTCTTATCATTACCATTACCATCATCATTATCATGATCATCATTACCACAATGATTTTTATCATCATGATTTTTTTCTTTCTATTTGATTTTTGAACAATATCATTATCCATTATAATTTTTATGATTATTATTGCTATTATAATTATAATCATTTAGATGAGTATTGTTATAATCATTATTACTACTATTGTGATTAACTTTATCATTATGTTTATTCTTATCCTTATCACTAATATAATTATCGATATCATCATTATTACAATCGTTATTACAATTATGTCATCATTATCACAGACATATCTGTCTGTATACATTCGTACACACATACACATATATATGTGTGTGCGCAAGCGCATGAGTAAATATGTACTTATAAATCCATCCATATACGTATGTATAGATATATAAATACCTAGATTTAACTATAGATATAGACAATACTATATATATTGCGCATGGCCTATTGGCTCTACTTCGTGACCTGATCTGATCATCCGGGTTTCTAGCTTTTTTATGACCTCATACGTATTCATCTTGGCCCGACGTTAGATCGCATCTCGGGTTCAGCAATTTGGAGGCTCGGAAGTCGGGCGCCCTCAAGAGCCCGTCATATGTCGACGTCGCCGAAGCTGGTCAGGGCTGAATTCCAGCAGAAGTCATCATGAGTCGTCTAAACTCCGTCTTTCCCAAGGACGGCCCTCTCTCCTTAGATGACAGCGGAGGCTCACAGACAGCCGCTCTCTCTGCCGTTGGTTCCTCCGCAGAAAGCTTCGTGTTTGGCAACGAAGAGGAAGACTTGAGGGATTTCTTTTCTCGGGATTCCAGCTTATCCTCCGTGTGGGATTACGTAGTGGATGGAGGGAGTTGGAGCGACCCTTCGATGGCGGACCTTGAGCCGTTCGAAGAGAAGATTCCTTTCTGTGTAGTGAGAAGGACGTGTTCCTCGGTACAGCGAGTGTTGGAGGGGGATCTCACTATAGGGAGAACGAGGACGTGTTTCTCCGCCCGCTGAGCGATGGTCGCGGACCTATGTGGAGGGGGACCTGTCGACGGGGTGGAAGTGGACGTGTCTTTATGCCAAGGTCTGAGATCTGTGGGTCTTAGAGGCGGAATTATCGACTGTGAGGACGAGGACGTGTTTCTTCATCCTCTAGGGCAAGCTCTTGGTTCCCTGCATTTCGTATTATTACTTCAGTGAACTATATATATATATATATATATATATATATATATATATATATATATATATATATATATATATATATATATATATATATATATATATATATAAACGATGTCGGTAAACAGCAAACGGTAATAAAACAGTGAAGTAAAAACTCCCTCTGTCATCACACAAGAGTCAATTGACATCGACCCTATATCATTTAGCAGCAGAAAATACAATGCAGAGTCCCATGCAAGTTAGACAATACTTTGCCTGGTTGAATGATATTCTACGGTCGCCTGTGGCCTTTGAATTTAGAGATTATGAAACGTAGTATGGCAAGATACTAATCTACCTAAAGAGCTGTACTTATCATAAACCCCATCTACACATGCAGGTATTGTTGAAATGCATTGTGAATATCTACTTTTCATTCGTGTTATATTGCAGATACAGTAGCTTCGGTAACTATTTTTCTTTATATATATGTATATATATATCATATATATATATATCATATATATATATATATATATATATATATATATATATATATATATGATAAACTTATCATATATACGTAAGGTGCAAAAAATCATGAGAAATGTTATGGCAAAACTGTTATGGTAAATGTCAAATGCGATATTCTATTATGAGTAGCGCCTTAACCAACGAATTAAAACGGGGCCATTAAATCGCTGCAAAAGCACTAGACATAGTACAAACACACTGATGCTTATTATGCTATGCCGTCGCACGAATCACAATTTTATTCCTGCTTGGCCAGCGATGCCTCCCTCTGTTGGCTTCCTTCCTTTCTGGACGAGCTACATCGAGCTCTAATTCTCGTCCTGTTTGTGTTTTCTAGATTGCGTAAATTGGATCTTCTTTCAACATCTCAAAGTAGATTTCGAATAAATAAACCCTTCTATATAAGTACTGTATTCTGTACGGCCCTCTTATCCGAGCAAAAAGTCATATCAGTTCAACCTCACCCTTGGGTTCGCAGTCGAGGTGCAGTGACCCCGAAGCCGGGTTCCCTCAGCAGGACCTGTTACAGTATAAAACAACATCACTGAAAAATCTGAGATCAGAAGTGCAGTCACCATGGATTCGCAGTCAAGCCTTTACGTCTCTCACTTCCCTAATGACGTCCCTGACTTTTTGGAGGACATCCTCAGAACACAGAGAAGCCCTTTCTATCCCACAGGGAGTCCTGAAAGTCGCATGTATGGTAGCGATGAGGAGGACTCGTGGAGTTGCTCTTCTGAGGACTCCACATTGACCTCCGTGTGGGAGTCCGAAGTGGATCGAGAGAGCTGTGACGAGCCTTTGGAGGTGGACCTCCACACGCCCGAAGGACTGGGAGGAGGTCCTGTCATGTGGGATAAGGATAACGTGCTTCTCGGTCCCGTGGGTCTTGGAGGGGGACCGGTTGACTGGGAGGAGGATGTATTACATAGTCCTCTAAACCGAGGTCTCGGTCCGGTTGGTTTAGGAGGAGGACCAGCGGACCGGGATGACTTCGAGGACAGTGTTCTTGAGAGCCCCGAGGAATGGTGTCAGTCTCCATTCGGACTCTGCGCCGGACCTGCTTTGCGCTCCTGTGACTGCGACGGAACAGTTTGTCTCGGTCCCGTGTGGCCATCGGGGGTGAGAGGAGACCATCCAGCCGAGCGGACCGCGTCGGCCCCAATCGGTCTCGGCGCAGGTCCTCAGAGCTGGAGCGGAACGCCAGTACCCAAGAGGATACGGCAGCGAATACCCTGAGACAACGTGGCTAATGAGGCGGTCTTCTTGTACTTTTGAATATACTTTCGTAACGTCTTTTGCAGTTTTCTATCCCATTTGTATTCTTATTGGGAGGGGTAAATATTCGCTATAAAGATTGACTGCTGCTTTGGCAGTGAAAACTGTAAAAGTTACGCTCTATAGCATATATATATATATATATATATATATATATATATATATATATATATATATATATATATATATATATATATATATATACCATTATCATTATTGTTATCATCATTAATATCATTATTCTTATCATTATTATCATCATTACTATCATCATTATCATCCTTGTTATTATTGTTATTGTTATTATCATTATAACAATTATTATTATTATCATTATGATTATTATAATTAATATCCTTTTTTATTATCATCATTACTATTATTGTTAATATTAACATCATAATTATTATCATTGTTATTATCATTAATAGCATTATCATTATTGTTATCATCATTAATATCATTATCATTATTGTTATCATCATTAATATCATCATTGTTATTATTATTATTGTTATTGTTATTATTACAATAATTATTATTGTTATTATCTATTTCATTATCATCCTTACTATTATTGTTACTATTAATATTATTATTATCAATACTGCTGTTGATATTATTATCAATACATTTAATGTCGTTATTCTTCTCATCATTATCATCATCATTATTATGACTTATCGTTACCGTCATTATTATTATCATTATTATGATTACTGGAGTTATCACTACTTTTAAAATAGTTATCATTTGTTATTCTTTTCGTCACTACTATTATCAGTAGTACTTTCCGTTGCATTACTTTCGTTATCATTGTAATTGTTATAATTATATCTACTGTTACGTTTCTCTTCATCATTATCACTTTTACTTGTAGTATCATAATTGTCATTATTACTATTACTATCATTATCATTGTTATAATCGTTATTACAATTATTATCATTTTGATTATTATCATCATCGTCACAGACGTATCTGTCTGTATGCACACATACACATATATATATGTGTGTGTGTGCGAGTGTTTGAGTAAATATGTACTTATAAATCCATCTATATACGTATCTATAGATATATAGATACCTAGATATAACTATAGATATAGACAATACGGTATATATTCTCTGAGAATAATTACGCATGGCCTATTGGCCTAGATCAATTTACTAACACGGGGACATTAGATCGCTGCAAGAGCACTAGACAAAGTACAAACACACTAATGCTGCTCACTATGCTATGCCATCGCACGATACCTCCCTCTGTTGGCTTGTTCCAGACGAGCTACATCGAGCTCTAATTCTCGTCTTGTTTGTGTTTTTAGATTGCATAAATTGGATCTTCTTTCAGCACCTCAGTCTCGAATAAAAATGTTTTAGATAATAGCCCTTCTGTATTCTATACGGCCCTCTCTTCTGGTCAAAAAGTCATATCAGGTCAACCTCACCTATGGGATCGCAGTCGGGGTGCAGTGTCTTCGAAGCCGGGTTCCCTCAGCAAGACCTGTTACGGTGTAAATCAACATCACTGAAAAATCTGAGATCAGAAGTGCAGTCACCATGAACTCGCAGTCAAGCCTCTACGTCTCTTACTTCCCTAGTGACGTCCCTGACCTTTTGGAGGACACCCTCGGGAGACAGAGAAGCCTTTTCTATACCACAGGGAGTCCTGAAAGTCGCATGTATGGTAGCAATGAGGACTCGTGGAGTTGCTTTTCTGAGGACTCCACGTTGACCTCCGTGTGGGTGTCCGAAGTGGATCGAGAAAGCTGTGATGAGCCTTTGGAGGTGGACCTCCACACGCCCGAAGGACTGGGAGGAGGTCCTGTCATGTGGGATAAGGATAACGTGCTTCTCGGTCCCGTGGGTCTTGGAGGGGGACCGGTTGACTGGGAGGAGGATGTATTACATAGTCCTCTAAACCAAGGTCTCGGTCCGGTAGGTTTGAGAGGAGAACCAGCGGACCGGGACGACTTCGAGGACAGTGTTCTTGAGAGACCCGATGACTGGTGTCAGTCTCCATTCGGACTCTGCCCTGGACCTGCTTTGCGCTCCTGTGACTGCGACGGACCAGTTTGTCTCGGTCCCGTGTGGCCATCGGCAGCGAGAGGAGACCATCCATCCGAGCGGACCGTGTTGGACCCAATCGGTCTTGGCGCAGGTCCTCATGGCTGGAGCGGAACGCCGGTTCCCAAGAAGATACGGTGACGAACACCCTGAGCTTAATGAGGCGGTCTTCTTGTACTTTTGAATATATATTCGTGACCTCTTTCGTAGTTCTTTATCCCTACTATTATCATTACTATTTATATTATCATTGTTATTATTATCATCCTTAATTATAATGATTATTATATTTTTATTAATTAACATCAATATCATACTCATCATTACAAAAATAATTTTTATAATTGATTTCCTCATTACTATTTTTTCCCTTTATTATAACAATAATGATAACCTCTTATTATGTCGTCATTACTATTATTATTCTGATGATGATAATGATACTGATAGTAATAATAATAATAATGTTAATAATGATAATAATAATAAAGTTAATAATGATAATAATAATAAAGTTAATAATAACATTTATGATCATTATCTTTATTACTTTTTAGCATCGTTATTTTACTACTGTCATCATTATTATCATCATTACCACTACTACTGCAATTATCATCATTATCATTGGTATTGTTATTATTGATGATTTTATTATTATGATGTTATTAATATCATTATTACCATTATCATTGCAATTATTGTTCTTATCATTACCATTATCATCATCATTATCATGATCATCATTACCACAATGATTTTTATCATCATGATTTTTTTCTTTCTATTTGATATTTGAACAATATCATTATCCATTATAATTGTTATGATTATTATTGCTATTATAATTATTATCATTTAGATGAATATCATTATAATCATTATTACTACTATTATGATTCTCTTTATCATTATGTTTATTTTTATCCTTATCACTTACTTGTAGTATCATCAATACCATTATCATTAATATAATTATCGATATCATTATTACAATCGTTATTACAATTATGTCATCATTATCACAGACATATCTGTCTGTATACATTCGTACACACATACACATGTGTATGAGTGTGCGCAAGCGCATGTGTAAATATGTACTTATAAATCCATCCATATACGTATGTATAGATATATAAATACCTAGATTTAACTATAGATATAGACAATACTATATATATTGCGCATGGCCTATTGGCTCTACTTCGTGACCTGATCTGATCATCCGGGTTTCTAGCTTTTTTATGACCTCATACGTATTCGTCTTGGCCCGACGTTAGATCGCATCTCGGGTTCAGCAATTTGGAGGCTCGGAAGTCGGGCGCCCTCAAGAGCCCGTCATATGTCGACGTCGCCGAAGCTGGTCAGGGCTGAATTCCAGCAGAAGTCATCATGAGTCGTCTAAACTCCGTCTTTCCCAAGGACGGCCCTCTCTCCTTAGATGACAGCGGAGGCTCACAGACAGCCGCTCTCTCTGCCGTTGGTTCCTCCGCAGAAAGCTTCGTGTTTGGCAACGAAGAGGAAGACTTGAGGGATTTCTTTTCTCGGGATTCCAGCTTATCCTCCGTGTGGGATTACGTAGTGGATGGAGGGAGTTGGAGCGACCCTTCGATGGCGGACCTTGAGCCGTCCGAAGAGAAGATTCCTTTCTGTGTAGTGAGAAGGACGTGTTCCTCGGTACAGCGAGTGTTGGAGGGGGATCTCACTATAGGGAGAACGAGGACGTGTTTCTCCGCCTGCTGAGCGATGGTCGCGGACCTATGTGGAGGGGGACCTGTCGACGGGGTGGAAGAGGACGTGTCTTTATGCCAAGGTCTGAGATCTGTGGGTCTTAGAGGCGGAATTATCGACTGTGAGGACGAGGACGTGTTTCTTCATCCTCTAGGGCAAGCTCTTGGTTCCCTGCATTTCGTATTATTACTTCAGTGAACTAGTGCATACATACATACATATATATATATATATATATACATATATATATATATATATATATATATATATATATATATATATATATATATATATATATATATATATATATATATATATATATATATATATATATAACGATGTCGGTAAACAGCAAACGGTAATAAAACTGAAGTAAACACTCTCTGTCATCAGACAAGTCAATTGACATCGACCCTATATCATTTAGCAGCAGAAAATACAATGCAGAGTCCCATGCAAGTTAGACAATACTTTGCCTGGTTGAATGATATTCTACGGTCGCCTGTGGCCTTTGAATTTAGAGATTATGAAACGTAGTATGGCAAGATACTAATCTACCTAAAGAGCTGTACTTATCATAAACCCCATCTACACATGCAGGTATTGTTGAAATGCATTGTGAATATCTACTTTTCATTCGTGTTATATTGCAGATACAGTAGCTTCGGTAACTATTTTTCTTTATATATATGTATATATATATCATATATATATATATATATATATATATATATATATATATATATATATATATATATATATGATAAACTTATCATATATACGTAAGGTGCAAAAAATCATGAGAAATGTTATGGCAAAACTGTTATGGTAAATGTCAAATGCGATATTCTATTATGAGTAGAGCCTAGACCAACGAATTAAAGCGGGGCCATTAAATCGCTGCAAAAGCACTAGACATAGTACAAACACACTGATGCTTATTATGCTATGCCGTCGCACGAATCACAATTTTATTCCTGCTTGGCCAGCGATGCCTCCCTCTGTTGGCTTCCTTCCTTTCTGGACGAGCTACATCGAGCTCTAATTTTCGTCTTGTTTGTGTTTTCTAGATTGCGTAAATTGGATCTTCTTTCAACATCTCAAAGTAGATTTCGAATATATAAATCCTTCTATATAAGTACTGTATTCTGTACGGCCCTCTTATCCGATCAAAAAGTCATATCAGGTCAGCCTCACCCTCGGGTTCGCAGTCGGGGTGCAGTGACCCCGAAGCCGGGTTCCCTCAGCAGGACCTGTTACAGTATAAAACAACATCACTGAAAAATCTGAGATCAGAAGTGCAGTCACCATGGATTCGCAGTCAAGCCTTTACGTCTCTCACTTCCCTAATGGCGTCCCTGACTTTTTGGAGGACATCCTCAGAACACAGAGAAGCCCTTTCTATCCCACAGGGAGTCCTGAAAGTCGCATGTATGGTAGCGATGAGGAGGACTCGTGGAGTTGCTCTTCTGAGGACTCCACATTGACCTCCGTGTGGGAGTCCGAAGTGGATCGAGAGAGCTGTGACGAACCTTTGGAGGTGGACCTCCACACGCCCGAAGGACTGGGAGGAGGTCCTGTCCTGTGGAATAAGGATGACGTGCTTCTCGGTCCCGTGGGTCTTGGAGGGGGGCCGGTTGACTGGGAGGAGGACGTATTACATAATCCTCTAAACCGAGGTCTCGGTCCAGTAGGTTTAGGAGGAGGACCAGCGGACCGGGACGACTTCGAGGGCAGTGTTTTTGAGAGCCCCGAGGACTGGTGTCAGTCTCCATTCGGACTCTGCGCTGGACCTGCTTTGCGCTCCTGTGACTGCAACGAACCAGTTTGTCTCGGTCCCGTGTGGCCATCGGCGGTGAGAGGAGACCATGTAACCGAGCGGACCGCGTCGGCCCCAATCGGTCTCGGCGCAGGTCCTCATGGCTGGAGCGGAACGTCGGTGTCCAGGAGGATACGGCAGCGAATACCCTGAGACAACGTGGCTAATGAGGCGGTCTTCTTGTACTTTTGAATATACATTCGTAACGTCTTTTGCAGTTTTCTAACCCGTTTGGATTCCTATTGGGAGGGGGTAAATATGCGATATAAAGATTGACTGCTGCTTTGGCAGTGGAAAGTGTAAAAGTTGCGCTCTGTAGCATATATATATATATATATATATATATATATGTATATATATATATATATATATATATATATATATGTATATATATATATATATATATATATATATATATATATATATATATATATATATATATATATATATGTATATATATATCCGACGTACTTAATCGTATCATTACTTTTTCACCGTTCATTATTATGATTATTATTATCATTACTATATTGTCATTATCTTTATCATCATTGTTATAATCATTTTTTAGCTGTTGCTATTTTGCTAATATCTCAATCTTCAGTATCATAATGATCGTAGATGAGATAAGCATTCTCACCGTCACTATCATTACTATTGTCTTAATTTTAATGTCATTATTATCATTATCTTCATTTATATCATTAATGCTATTATCATTACCATGGTTATTATTTTCATTATTATTATTACATTATTGCTATTATAGTAATTTTAATTATCATCAGCTTCATTATCATCATTACCATAATTTTATCATTGTTTTCTGATGATAATGATACTGATAATCATAAAAGTAATAAGGATGATAATGACAGTTGTCATGATCATCTTCATCATTTTTTAGCATAATTATTTTATCACTATCCTCATTACTACTACTATCATCACTATCATCGTCATTACTATTGCCATTACATCCTTTTTATAATAATATTTATTGTTATCTTTATTATTATCATTATTTATAATACTGATATAATCATCGTCATCATTATTATCGTTATTATTATCAATGTTATTGTTATCATTGTTATTATCAAAAATACCATTATCATTATTGTTATTATCATCAATACCATTATCATTATTGTTATTATCAATAATATCATTATCATCATTACCATAATCATTACTATTATCATCATCATTACCATCATCATTACTATTATCATCATCATTACTATTATCATCATCATTACCATTATCATTGCTATTATCATCATCATTACCATCATCATTACTATTATCATCATCATTACCATTATCATTACTATTACCATCATCATTATTATTATCATCATCATTACTATTATCATCATCATCATTGTTGTTATTGTTATTGTTATTGTTATTGTTATTGTTATTGTTATTGCTATTATTATTATTATTATTATTATTATTATTATTATTATTATTATTATTATTATTATTATTATTATTATTATTATTATTATTATTAGCTTATCATTATTATTATTATTATTATTATTATTATTATTATTATTATTATTATTATTATTGTTATTATCACTTATTATTATCACTTATTATTATCATTGTTATTATCATTAATACCATTATCATTATTGTTATTATCATTAATATCATTATTATTATCATTATTATCATCATTACCATCATCCTTTCTATCTTCATTATCATCCTTGTTATTATTGTTATTGTTATTATCATTATTACAATTATTATCATTAGTATTATTACAATTATTACTATTAACATCATAATTATCATCATTGTTATCATCATTAAAGCATTATCATTAATATCATTATTGTTATCATCATTATCCTCATTACTATCATTATTGTTATCATCATTATCCTCATTAATATCATTATTGTTATCCTCATTATCCTCATTACTATCATCATGATCATCATTGTTATTATTGTTATTGCTATTATTGTTATTGCTATTATTATTATTACAATTATTATTATTGTTATTATCTATCTTGTTATCATCATTACTTTTGTTATTATTATCATTATTATTATTAATACTGTTGTAGATATTATTATCAATACATTTAATGTCGTTATTCTTGGCATCATTATCATCATCATTATGACTTTTATCGTTACCGTCATTATTATTATGGATATCATTACTAATTTACTTTTATTCTAATTATTATTATTTCTAGCATTATCATTTTCATCATCTATATCATTAGTTCATAACCATTATCATTATTATGATTACTGGAGTTATCACTACTTTTAGAATAGTTATCATTTGTTATTCTTTTCGTCACTACTATTATCAGTAGTACTTTCCGTTGCATTACTTTCATTATCATTGTAATTGTTATAATTATATCTACTGTTACGTTTCTCTTCATCATTATCACTTTTACTTGTAGTATCATAAGTGTCATTATAACCATTACTATTACTATCATTATCATTGTTATAATCGGTATTACAATTATTATCATTTTGATTATTATCATCATCATTATCACAGACGTATACAAACATACACATATATACATGTGTGTGTGCGAGTGTATGAGTAAATGTGTACTTATAAATCCATCCATATACGTATCTGTAGATATCTAGATACCTAGGTATAACTATAGATATAGACAATACGGTATATATTCTTTGAGAATAATTACTCATGGCCTATTGGCCTAGATTATCTAATTAACACGGGGACATTAGATCGCTGCAAGAGCACTAGACAAAGTACAGACACACTAATGCTCACTATGCTATGCCATCGCACGAATCACAGTTTTATTCCTGCTTGGCCAGCGATGCCTCCCTCTGTTGGCTTCATCAACCCGCTTTTCCGGACGAGCTACATCGAGCTCTAATTCTCGTCTTGTTTGTGTTTTCTAGATTTCGTAAATTGGATCTTCTTTCAACATCTCAAAGTAGATTTCGAATAATGTTTTAGATAAACGCCCTTCTATATGAGTGCTGTTTTCTATACGGCCCTCTTTTCCGGTCAAAAAGTCATATCTGGTCAACCTCATGCACGGGTTCGCAGTCGGGGTGCAGTGACCTCGAAGCCGGGTTCCCTCGGCGAGACCTGTTA